>NC_056745.1:398449666-398457065 GCF_019279795.1 Protopterus annectens | reverse complement strand
TTTTTCTCTCTTTTTGGCTATAATGGTAGCAGAGTGTCGTGACAATTTGGCTGAAATAGAGTCATAAATGGGTTTAATGAATTGAAACTGAGAATGGTGTTGTATGGAATCGTTCAACGAAACTATTTTAGGTTTTAAGTCCTTCAGTTTGCTGAGATTGTCTTCATGGATAATCCTAAGGGCATTTAGACCTGTGGAGTTATATAACTCGCAAAGATCTTGATGTAATTTAGAATTTGCTGTAGTTCTATTGGGGAATTTGAAGCTGCGTAGTCCCTTGGGAACAATTGACAAGGAAAGGCATGCTTCCAAGAACAGGTTATCCAGTTCAATGCTTTTGTAAACCATCAAAAGTCTTTCTAGTTTACTCAATGTCCCTAGTCCTAGACAAAGTACAGTTTTGTACCTACCATAAATGTAGATGTTCGAGGATCCACATTGCTGCAGTCCTAACCATTGGGTAGTCCGCTGTCCCAGTCGGCCCGAATACCAAAGTATATGGCTGACGTCGGTCAAGCGCATTAGTCTGGCGATCAGGGCGTCAGGGTACTATCGCATGACCGGCGATCATATCCTCAGTCTTTCTTGCCCAGATGTCAGAAGACCCTAAAAAGACAAGCCAAAACCAAAACACCAAACACTCCTGCACCAAAAATATGTACAATATATACAAATTTACAGAGTATAACTCACCCACACAACCACCCCTAAACACAGAGGAAGGAGGGAGGGTAAATTGACTGCAGCAATGTGGATCCTCGAACATCTACATTTATAGGTACAAAACTGTACTATGTTCATTCCACATTGCTGCAGTCCTAACCATTGGGTAGAATCCCAAAGCAGAGGTAAGGGAGGCTGGCAAATCATAAAGAAGCAGGAGCTGTCAACATGCCTTGCAAAATAGCTGTGGCAAAACCAGCCCTAGATTTAGAGTGGGGAAGGTGGTAATGCTTAGAGAAAGTATGCACTGAACTCCAAGTAGCTGCCTCAAAATATCCTGCTACCACCCCTTAGAAATGCTGTTGAAGTGGCAGTAGGCCTAGTGGAATGAGGCCTAATCCCAGCTGGAATCTCCTTGCCATGATGGGAATAACAAAATGCAAATGCAAATCCCAATCCACTTAGAAATAGTTTGTTTTGACACAGGCTTGCCCTGAGAACTCAAAAGCAAAAGAAACAAACAACTGCTGAGACTGCCTAAAATCCTTGGTCCTGCTTAAATAATAGCATAACTGCCTGTGTACATCTAAAGTGTGCAAAATCTTTTCCCCTTATTTTGGGGATCTGCATAGAAAGTAGGCAAATGAATAGTTTGGTTTAAAGCCACACTAGAAACCACCTTAGGTATAAAAAGAAGGATTAGCACGTAATGATACTATCCTATGGAAAATCAAAAAGGCTCTACATATAAGGGCCTGCAATTCAGAAACCCTTCTTGCAGAAGTAATGGCCAACAAAAAAGCAGTCTTCCATGACAAGTATTTCAATTCAGCAGTAGCAGAGGCTCAAAGGTTGTAGAGTAAGCTTCCAACACAAAATTGAGATCCCAAGCAGGAGTGGGAGCTCTACGTGGGGGTCTTATATTCTTTGCCCTCTAAGAAATTGCTTGAACAAAGGATGCGAAAACAATGGTGGGTCACAATCATAGTGAGCTGAAATTGCTGCAGCATGAATCTTAATGGAAGAGAAAGACAAACCTTTGTCCAATAACTCAGTAAGATATTGAAGAGCCACACTCAAATTAGGCTCAGAAATCTCCAAATTCTTTGCTGCACCTCAAAATAAAAATCTCTTCCATTTTTCTGCGTACACTTTCCTTGTACTAGGTCTTCTGGCTTCCATAATCACATTTAAAACTTGTTGAGGAAGTTGAGACCTGCTGTGTTTCAAAACAGAATATGCCAGGCTGTTAGATGAAGAGAGTGAAGCTCGACATTGAGCAGGTGACCGTCCCTCTGAGACAACAGGTGTGGAATCAAAGGTAAAGGCCATGGAGGCTTCCTTACCAGACTCCTCAGTAATGGGTACCAGTGTTGCCGAGGCCAATCTGGAGCTATTAAAATCATCCTTGGCTTGTCTTGTCTGACCTTTAGGAGCACCCTTGGGAGAAGAGGCAGAGGTGGAAAGGCATACACATGAAGATTTTTCCAACTGAAAGAAAGAGCATCCACTTTCCAAGCTGTGTGATGAAACCTCTTTGTGCAAAACTTTGGCAGCTGGTGGTTTAGTGGAGAAGCGAACAGATCTATGTCTGGAGTTTCCCATGACACTGTCAATTTCCGAAATACATGAAGATCCAGTTTCCACTCGTGGGGATCCATGATTTGTCTGCTTAACACATCTGCTAAGGAGTTCTGTGCTCCCGGCAGAAACATTGCCTGAAGAGTTAGTTGCAAGCTGAGCGCAGTCTCCCATAAAATCATTGCTTGCCTGCACAACGGGTAAGAATGTGTTCCCCCTTGTTTGTTGATGTACCACATGACAGTTGTGTTGTCTGTTAGAATCAACACCTGCCCTTGAAAAAGTAACTTCCTGAAAGCCATTAATGCAAACTGGACTGCTAACATCTCCTTCATGTTGATATGTAGATGCTGTAGTCTGGCAGGCCACTTGTCTTGTATCCACTTTCCATTTAGATGAGCTCCCCAAGCAATGTCTGAGGCATCTGTCGTTAGAATCTGACTCGCCTCTGGCCGGGTCACAGAGAGTCCCTTGTTTAGGTGACATTCCTGAGCCCACCACAAAAATTCCTGTTGAATGCAAGGTATTATTTGAATGACAGTGTCAAATCCTGGCAGTGCTGTGTCCATACATTTTGAGATACCATTGCAGCTTCCTCATATGCAGTTTGGCATTGGGAAGCACCAGAATACAAGATGCCATGAACCTAAGGCTTGAAGGACTGTCCTTGCAGTCAGCCCGGACTGAAGAGATAGTTGATGGAAGTAAATGGAAAGATTCTTTTGTTTGTCCGGGGTTAAAAGGCCATCTGGGCTGCTGTATTCAGTCTCACACCCAGAAAGCACATGTCTTGAGAGGGTACTAGACTGGACTTTATTTCGTTCACAGAATACCCTAGGCATCTTAGCACTGCTATCACATATTCCAAATGCTGTAAAAGGTCTTCCTTTTCTTGAGCCAGAATCAGGCAGTCGTCCAAGTAAGGATAGATTTGAATTCCTTTTAGCCTGAAGTAAGCTATCACTGGAGCCAGAACCTTTGTGAATACTCTGGGCGCAGTAGATAAGCCAAAGGGCAATGCAGAGAACTGATAATGGGAATTTCCAGCTCGAAAACGCAGATACTTCCTGCAACTTAGTCTGATAGGCACATGAAGGTAAGCCTCCTTGAGATCTAAAGTTGCCATCCAGTGATCTTTGCCCAGCAGAGGTAAAAGCTGTTGTAACGTCAACATTTTGAACTTGGGAATGTCCAGATAAGTGTTGAGGATAGATAAATCCAAAATTGGTCTCCATGTTTCCCCCTTCTTTGGTACTAGGAAAAGGCAAGAATAAAATCCTAGGCCCCTTTCTGGCACAGGAACTGGCTGAATGGCCCCTATTTGGAGTAACAGAGAAATTTGCTTGTGAGCCTCTTTTCTTTGTAGAGGAGGAATGTCTGGCATGCCTTTGAAAGGAGGCAAGGTATGGAAATAAAACCTGTAACCGTGGTGAATGATATCCAAAACCCATCTGTCTTGGGTAATTAAATCCCAATTTTCTTTGAAGAGAGCCAACCTTCCTCCCAAAGGTGCTGCCAGACGAGAACGTACTGGCAGCTGAAAAGGCAGGTCATTGGGTCTGTTTACGAAAGGACTGGCCCCTGCCCTCACCAGAAGTCTGAGCAGGTGAACTCCCTGTTCTAGGCCTAAAAGAACCTTGAGCTCTGCCCCTACCACGCCTAGACCTACCCCTAGACTGGGAATCATAAGCAGGATACGTCCATCCCTTAGTAGGTCAAATTTCTACTAAACTTCGGAGGCTGCACCTGCAAAAAATCTTTAACAGTTTGCATAGACTTAGCCTTGTCCTCCATTTTCTTTAAAACTGCTTCCACAGGCGAACCAAACAACACGTCAGACTGTAAAGGAGCATCCAAAATCCTTGTCTTAACATGCTCAGCTAAATTCTGATCCCTCAACCAGGCGTGCCTACGAAGAACAGAACCAGTGGCAGCCACCCTCGAGGAGGCCTGCACAGCATCAAAACCACATTGCAAGGAATGCTTACCCACCTGTTCAGACACATGAACTAAATCCTGCAACTCTTTACACTCAATACCTTCCGCCAGAGCATCCACCTTAGACTTCAATTGTGAAAGGAGATAATTTTGATATTTTAACATGTGAAACTGGCAATTCAACGCCCTCATGGCTAAAGTGGAAGAAGTATACACTTTCTTTCCCCATCTATCCAAAGCCCTTGCCTCTTTATCAGGAGGAACAGGATTTTTAACAACAGAAGCCTTAACACCTTTAGGCCCCTGAGAGACAGTTTCGGGTCTGCCCTAGGACTCTAAAGATACTTATGAGCTTCAGGCACCCTATAGTACCTATCCGGTTTAACTGGGGCAGGAGGCAAAGAATCAGGGTTCAGGGAAGCCTCTGCAAAACATCTTCCACCACATTCAGAACAGGAGGTATAGCTAAAGGCCTATGCTGGGGTAAAAACAAGAATTCCCTAAGCCTCTTCCTGGAATCAGAGAAATCTTGACCTTCCCATTTAAAATGCTCC
Source organism: Protopterus annectens (assembly GCF_019279795.1). Taxonomy (NCBI): domain Eukaryota; kingdom Metazoa; phylum Chordata; order Ceratodontiformes; family Protopteridae; genus Protopterus; species Protopterus annectens. The sequence continues at coordinate 398,452,329 of NC_056745.1, read as the reverse complement.
TCATGGAATAAAGAGTCTCTGAAAATGAAAAATCCTCAGGAGGAGAAGCTGAAGGAGTAGAATCATCCACATCAGAATCAGAATAAGGAGGATACTCCTGCAAGTCTTCAGCAAGACTCGGAAGCCTCGAACACTGCTCAAAACTCTCAAACTCAGGTTCCACCCTAGGCCTCTTATCCGGAATGGGCATAGAACCTCTAATCATAGTAATCAAATCCTCTGCCATTTTAAGCATATGTTTCTTAGGCAAAGATCCTGAAGAGCTAGGAGAAACGCCCACTGAAGTTAAACCTGGCCTGCCTCTCAAAGAAGCCTTGGAAACAGAAGGGGAGGCTCTAACCACCTTAGGAAGAGAGGGAAGAACAGCCACCTGAGAAGCCCCTTCAGCCTGGCCTACCTCCTGAGAGGACACATCCTGTAACAGTAAAGTCTCTCCCTGAGACTCCAAAGAAACTCCTGGCAGAACCTCCGCCTCCACTGAGCCTTCTAAAGAACCGACGTCCGGGACTGTCGGTTCTTCCCCTCTAGGCTTTGCTGCTTTGTCCTTGCGCTTTTGACGAAGCGGGCGCCGGAGCATCCGATAGCATATTATAATTACAACGCTTCACAACAACTACCCTGGCACAGTCTAACATTCTCTCAATAGTGCGTTTGTTAAACCAAGCACAAGAGCGGCATCCAACAACGTCGTGCTCAGGGCCTAAACATGGTATACACAAAGTATGGTAATCCTATGAGGTATCGTGTTTCCCACAAGAAATACAGTTATTCACTTTTTCTGACATCCGTTAAATACTGAGGCAAGAAAAACAAAATATTCCAACGGGTACTTAGCCAACTTTGATTCGGTCTGAAACTCCGACTTCAGAAAATTTCAGAACGCCAACCTGCACTCGCAAAACTGCTTCTGCATCGGACCATGCGGCAAAAAAGACTGAGGATATGACGTCGGTCATGCGCATTAGTACCCTGACGTCAGACTAATGCGCCTTGACCGACGTCAGCCATATACTTTGGTATTCGGGCCGACTGGGACAGCGGACTACCCAATGGTTAGGACTGCAGCAATGTGGAATGAAGAACATCAACTATTTTCACTTTAATAATGTTATTTACAAACCGGTGAGAGGGGTAGCCATGGGCACTAAAATGGCCCCAGCATTTGCAAATGTTGTTTTGGCTGAGTGGGAATTAGACACGTTAGTGCATCTACCAGGGTTTGAACTAACGGAACATTACTGCCGTTTCATAGATGATATTTTTTTTGCATGGACAGGTATGGACACACAACTCCAATTGTTTATTGAATCTTTAACGGAAAGCATAGGATATTTACAGTTTGTGTTGGCAGGAAAAGGATAGTCAGTATCCTTTCTGGACACCATCTTATCTATTGACAAATCTTCAGGTGTACTCTCTAGAGAAAGAAAACTTACAGAAACAGTTATCTAGAATTTAACAGCCAATACCCATGGTGCATGAAAAAAAACGTAGTGAAAGGCCAATTTGTCAGACTGTCTAGGTTAGTTAGTGATGACCATTTCTTTGAAACTGAATGTGATTTCTTGTCCACTTTGTTTGTACAGAAAAAGTACCCCCTTCCTTTGATTCTCAACATTAGGAAAGAAGTTACCATCAACAGGTTTATCAAATTCCAACCTATTTTAAAGTTTGGCTACCACCACAAATCTGTTTCGTCCACAGATAATGACAGCTGGTCTTCCAGCTTTGCTCTGCCCATCAGCACAGACATGCAGAGTATCAGAGATGTAGTGTCTAATAACTGGAGAATATTGACAAGTGACAGAACCATTAGGGATACTTTGAGTCCCACACCAAAATTCTCGTTTAAAAAGACTAAAACTTTCAAATCCATTTTCGAAAGAAATGATAAAGCCTATCTACTCACTCAACATAACAAACAATTCTACAGGGATGTTTACCTGTAATAAATGTGTGGCATGTGATATCATTTTAACAGGAGACAATTTCTGCTTCTCGCATAGCAATGTGTCAGTGAAATTTAAGAAACGTTATAACTGTAACAGCTCTTTAGTTGTGTATGCAGCCATTTGCATGTCATGCGCATGTTTCTACATTGGTAAAACCACCAGAAAACTTAGTGATAGAATAAAGGAGCACAATGCAGCTATCAGATCTGGTGACAGCTCAAATGCACTAGGCAAACACAGCTCAATTTGTCCTAACTTTTCTAAGTTTAAATTTCTGGTACTGGACCAAGTGAATCATTTCTTTGGTGATGTAGATGGTTTATTACAAGTGTTAGAACTGAAATGGCAATTGCACCTTGAAGCTGATCACCATCCTGGCCTTAATGAATCTTTAAACCTAAAGTGTGTACTGAAGTGGAAACTATGATTTGACAAGTATGTTAAAAAAGCAATAATAATTTTGACTTTCTATTAACAGTTTTCTGTTTGTTCTGCAGACTTATGTAAGTGTATTTGAATAAGATGCATTGGTTACACACTCACTCTCTTATTTGACAATTGTTGTGTCATTCATTCTGGTGATAACTTAAATCTCATATTTTATTTAGCATTTCATGTTTTATTCATTTTTTCAGCTGCAGCTCAAAACTGGTTAACTGCAGCTTTACAACTGACATTTCATGTTTTATTTATTTCAGTTTGAAATTAGTC
>NC_056745.1:398442166-398447166 GCF_019279795.1 Protopterus annectens | reverse complement strand
AATTCTCAGTTTCAGAGAAGACAGTCAATTGGTTTGCATGTTTCTCTAAAATTGCTGCAGTCATCCTTGGCTTTAACTGTTTTTGAACCTGAGGTGCTAAGTGCATTGGTTTCTGGCTTGGTACTGACTAATTTAATTGAAAGAGGTTTAATTGCTTATCTGTTTTTAATGACTTTATTTATTTATTTATTTATTTGCAGTTGGTTTACCAGGATAGTCCATTGGGCCAAAAGAACCCGTTTTCAATGGAGTCCTGGGGAGAAAAGCTCCAATACAGACAAAATTAGGTGCATACAAAAATTACAAAAATTTACAAAAATTACAAAAATTTACAAAAGAGATTGTACAGAGTAAAACATAAAACATTTAAGCTCACTTGTGCATTTCAATGTATTTATCTGAATGTGTTAATCAGTGTAAATCTATTCAGGCATGAATGATAGTCAGATATTGTCTAGGTGGAGCATGTGGCTTAATTGTTTGGGGTTGGTATGTTTTATAAAAAAAAAAGTGTCGCCATCTACAGAATTCGGCTCAGATGTGTTACTCAAGGTAAAGTTGGACAACTGGCAAGTGCAGCTTTTTTATTACGTACAAGTTTAATTTGTTACAGGTTGCTAGTTTTCGTGCACAGAGTGTGCAGCAATTTCAGTGTGTGGGTGTGTTAGTTATGGATGTTTACAATTTTTTTTTTGCTTTGCTGTGCAGGATTTTAGCTAAACTGAGAAGACGTGATAATTGAAGGTTTTAATGCGGCTTATTGTACAAAACTGCCTAATTTATTGTGTTTTCCTTTTGTGGATACTGACACTAAGTTTAGAATTATTTTTGCTGAGGGGTTGTGAAACCGGAGTAGTCACTTCACCTCTTGTACTGTATGTGGCAGTGATTATGGCCATGTTTTGTTGCTCGGATACAGTAGGTTTTCCTGCTGGCTCAAAGGAAACGGTCAGCTTCACACGATGGCTCCAGTAAGACTCTGGTATATGCTTACAAAGATGCTACATGTTAGTGCATATTTTATGTATTAAATTCAAATTCTTTCATTATGAAAAATCTTGAATTTGGAGTTTATATTGTAGGAAGAATTAAGTATGAATGATGCATCCAGTGTATTGTGCCACATTTTGTGCACAAATAGTAGGTTCAAAGGCTTATACCCCACTAAAGAAGAGAGTCTTTACAAGTCCAAAATCAGGTACAACTTTTAAATATTTCTCTAACTCTGATTAGAAGAATAAACATATTTTCAATGACATGATTTCCCAAATATGAAACTCATGTCCGAGTATGGACAGATTCATCTTCAGTGATTTACCAGAAAATCAAAGTATTTTATAAGAAGGGGATAATATGAAGAGAAATCTGGGATAGTTGAGCATTTTTTTGAAGTAGTTTATGAGCAGCAATATTGGTTTTGCATTTCTTCAGTACACTTTTTGTTGGGGTGTGGGTGACTTTCCACAGATTTCCCTTATCCAGGTGTATTTTTTTCTTGGTTTTCATTTAGGTAGTTGCAATCAAGCTGTATATTATAATATATTAGCGTGCTGTGGTCAGAGGAAACATTTGCAAGGACAGGGTCAAGCATATTTGTTTACGAACGTACAACTACGATAGGTATCCATTTTTTATGAGCCCCATGAAGAAAAGTTCCACTGCATTTCAAACAATTTTGTGACCCTAGAAAATAAATAAATAAATCTGCAGTTTAATTATACCAAATCCGAAATAATATAACTAAATTAGTTAAAATACAGAAATTTCAGACAGTTTTTAGAAGTTAAAGGCAAAACAGTAGAATACATGCAGGAACTGCAATATGAAGTTAGGGAAAGTTAAATTACATGTCTAGATACCATCAGGGAGCGAAAAAAGGAGGAAGGAGGTATAAGGTATGGAAAGGAATTTAAGAATATTGTTATGCTAAGGCTGAGCATAAACTGACAGATTTTGGCCAAGAACCATTTCATAATGGCTTTGAAGGACTGGAGGGAAGAGTACTGACCTGATGGATAAAGGCAAGGAGTTCCTGGACTTAGCAGCATGGTATAAATATAGATCATGACCTGCAGATTTGATAGGGTTATGGGCAGAAAGGTTTGTTCTCCCTGAAACAAAGATGGGGTACAAACATGGTTCTATCAAATGGGATAAAGTGCCAGACAAGCAGGAGGCGCAGTGGTGCAGCAGTTAACCCTGTCGCCTCACAGCAAGAGGTTCTCCGGTTCGATTTGCGACTGGGGTGCCTTCTGTGCAGAGTTTTCATGTTCTCCGTGGGTTTCCTCCCACATTCTAAAGACATGCTTCTGGAGCATTTTCTCCCCGGGCCTCCACTGAGAACAGTATCTGCAGAACCTAGTCGGACTTTCCGGTCAACAAATGTTAAATAAATAAAAAATAAAGATGTATGCTGGGTAATGTTGGCAGGAAAAAGTTCTGTATATGCTAGCTGATGGGCTAGTTATAACCAATTTAGAATTTTAATGCTATACAGTAGTGGGTTCTGAAAGGGGCATTTGCTGCAAATTTAGCTACTTTACAGCAGCGTTGCTCAAATTGTGCTACCTGGAAGTTGTAAAGAATGGGTACTCAAACTAATGAGGGAAGGTGCCAAGTCCTAGCAAGTGTAGCTTCATTGGTGTTGAGAAAGTTGTTGGATTCCTAAACATACCAAGTTGAGTTTTTCTGTGTATTTTTGTATGTGCACGTCAAATGTAAGATTACAGGTTCATAGGCAAGGAAAGTACTGGGCTAGCTGCTCTTGTAGGCCATTTTATCTAGCCAATTTCCCTTTATGCATTTGAAATAACCTATCCCACTTGGTTATAGATTGGCCTTACTTGTCCCATATTTGACAATTACATACTACCCCTAATAGGAATTAATGGAATCGTAACACACACAAAATCCTGAAATCTTGAAATACCACATTTCAGAATCCCAAGATTATAAAGCCAAGAGATGAAAAGTTCAAAATCCAAGAAGTGCAAATTTCAAAATCCCGAAGTACGGAGATTTTGAAGTAGCACTTCTGGTGTTGCACTGTGTGAAGGGATAGCTGGAATTTCAAGTATTTATGTTCAAGGGTTTTTGTTAGGGGCTTTAGTGTGTGTTTGGTTACTGTGATGTGTGTACGAGGGTAATATAGGTTATATGGTGCTGTTTTTGTGCGTTTGTTGGTGTAGTGCAACCGAGGAGTTAATATTTTTAAGTAGGGTGTGTGGGGGATGTAGTCCCCCACATGGGGGCTGTGGGGGGGGGGGGCTTGCCCCCCCTGCTTGTATGTGGTGTAGGTATGAGTGCATGTGTGTACACATGGTTAGTGTAGTGTTTGCGATTTTAAAATTTCCGTGGTTTCGGGATTGTCAAGTTTCAGCTTTATGATCTCGAAATTCTATACTTCAGGATTATAAAAGTGAATCTACACAAGTATACAACATATAAAGAAATAGACGTACGCGTATACAATATATAAAGATAATAGACACGCGCATACAATATATATAAACATTTTGACATGTGTATACAATATATAAAGAAATATAGACACACGCGTATACAATATATAAAGATAAATAGACACCACACACAACAAGGATAAAGCATTTAGGAGCTGCATCTGCCCATTTGTAGTGTATGGGGCAGTTCTGGGGTATATTTTCAGTTCCATATATCTAAGTTGCACTGGAAGATGGATAGGGATGAACTTTGTTGTATGTGGGTGGGGAGTCTGTTCCACAGCAGCAGTATCCACTACAAAATATACCTGTACCTTCAAGCTGTTCTATTAATGCTGAAGAGGTTTAGATGGCTAGGCAAAGTACAAGCCCATTAGTAATAAGTCAGAGGATGCCTTCTATGCCAGACACTGGTCACATCTTAGGAGTCTGTAGGATGCAGAGTACAGGGACAAGTTTGTTTGTCCATGTAGATCCTGTTTAGGCCTTGTATCCTTTTATTAAAAGGTATCTTTGTGGGAGGAAGATTTGTTGCATGTGTCTGAACAGATGCATACCAAAGGGGGGCATTATATGAAATGATCAACGCAATGAAGGCAGAGTTAAGGGCGTCAATGACATCCTTAGATCTAGACAGTCACTGTTTATAATCTGTGCGATACAGGACTTCTTACAATAGACACACATTGGTCCAAAGTAAAAGTCTGAAGAAAAATCTGTCGCATCCAGCAAAGTCTCAGAAAACCTAGTATGCAACGTATACAGGGGCAACAACAAACCAAGCAAAAACTTGGTAGTGTAGAGGGTTTGAAGTTCACTCCTTGAAATAGGTTATGTTCCTAATTCACTAGTGCACCAAGAAACCACCTAATTTTCATTATACTAAACTAGTATCACTGGTTTGTTTCTATAAAGGATATTACATTCCTAAACTCAACTGTGACCTTTACTTTGTAGTACATATTTTAAAGTTAGATTTTTATTAGTGAACTAGTTGCATAGCATATTTCAAGGAGTGAACTTCACACACACTCCACACTGCAAAGTTTGCTTGATTTATTCAAAGTTGCTGTCTACATAGGCTCCCAAATTCTGTAAATGGTTCAACTTAGGAGTGTACCATCACTGTGGTACTTGCCAAAAGATAAAGTAATGCATTTCTGGTTACACAGTTTCAATGATTTTGACAGCAGTTATTTGAGACAAACCTCCCTGCAGGATGGCCAAGTCATTTGAAGATTCAGTGGCTGCTGCTAGCTTGCAGTCATCTACAAATGTAATCATCCAATTTTATATTATTCAGTATTACTTCTAATCATACATTCTACTGCGGTGGTGGTGCTGCGGTAGCGTTGTCGCCTCAGTAAGACATTGTCCTGTTTGAATCTCAGCTAGAGCGTCTTCTGTGTGGAGACATGCGTGAATGGTGCGTACCTTCGTTGAAGGTTGTGCATCAGGGCTGCCAGCTCGGCACGTAAAAATCTACTGCCAATCATTAGCGGACCGGAGTTCCACTGTGGCGACCCCCCCTAACTGGGA
>NC_056745.1:398397166-398437166 GCF_019279795.1 Protopterus annectens | reverse complement strand
AAATAAGTCAACCAAATTTAACAGACATAACCTCCCCTTGAAAATCCAAACTGTGGGATAGAGTGTTTGAAGGTTGTCGATGTCCTTGACAATGAGGTCAATGATAACCCATTCCATCGCCTTGCAGATTATGCTAGTTAGGCTTACGGGTCTAATTTCTCTCAGTGGACACTCCACCCTTGTGCAGTGGGAAGACAATGGCTGTCCACTTGGCTAGGACAAAGCCATTACTCCAGCTTTGGTTGAATATGGTGCCCAATGGTGCTGCAAGTGCTTGCCAGAGTTTATTTAGAATGCAGCCTGTGATGTTAATCGGGTCCCATGGATACAATTTTTTGCCTTTGAGAAGGCAGTGATCTGGTCTCTAGAGATGAAGGGATGGGGGCTGGTACTGGGGATATCCCGATTACTGATGGAAGGAATAGAGGGGTTAAGTTTTCAATGAATCTGTCAGCCAGCAAGATGGCTATATCTACAGCATTTGCGTATGTGGTGTCCTTGACCACCAGTTCTGAGAAGATCTGGGCATTTCCTTCAAGACTTGTAGACATATGTCAAGAAAGTCTTGACTGTCTATTAGAAGTGTCCAATTTGGGCTGTTTGCTTTGGAAGATTTCACATTTGCTTGCTCAGGTTAAGTAGAGATTGCTGTCAATTGGACACCAGCTTCTTGGTCTTTGACAGCATTTTTTTTGTTAGTCTATTTATTGCAGATATACACCAGACAGGTTTACCCATCCTTGCAGATGATGATTTTGTCCTGTCGGGTATTCCTGACTACATAAGTCTATATAAATGCTCATAAAATTACTTCATGTAGATTTGTACATTGGTGCCAGTTCCTACAGAGGGGGTGGGGGGCCATGAAGCTTTTTATACCATCCCTCAAGAGACCGTAATAATCTTGGGACAAGTTTTTTGTTGAATCCTAGCTAGAGAGGGGTAGGGGGGAGATGCAGACTTCAAAAGTCACCACTTTATGGCCAGATCTTACCAAGGAGGATGATGGTGTATGAATGCTGCAGTGGTTACTCATGCTGGTTATTACCAAGTCCAAGTAGATATTATCACCTCTTACGGGATAAAAGAAATTATCCTTGGTTCAATAAGACTTCCTTTTGTCATATTGCCACAAACGAGTTTTCTTCTAAATGATTAAACTCTGCCAGCATCAATTCCAGTGTAGAGTTAATATATAGTCAGAAGGCAAGTTATTGGTCTACAGTTTTAAGGATAGCTTACAGGTTCACACTCAAGTAAAAATAATTGTTTTTACTTTTGCTAGCCAGGTTAGTTTGTTCAGGGTGCCATATAAATGGTCCTTACTTTGATCTTAAACTTTATTTAAGATGTTGATACTTTTAACCAGAAGTTAAGTATTGCATCTGGGCGTGGGGTTTTACAGTTATCTTCTCATCTTTGTTTTAATTTCTTTGGCCATTACTTCATCCCACATATTTCACTTTTTCTATCCATTTAGCATAGTTGCGTTCCACAGTATGTTCATAGCTACTTCAAAAAAGTATCCATTTCATTCTGTGAGATGTGTTCCTTTTGCCTCATTTCTCAATTCTCCATAAAACTGAGTAATCAATAAATTGCTTATTTTGTACTTTTCATTTATCTGCATACCTTCAAAATTTTTCTGCCTGTGCTTACCTTTGTAGTCCAATTTGCGATCGTGCATGATAGATCCTGACCTGCTCTGATACTGCACATGGCTTCTATCACAACCATCTCGGTATTTATGAGCGGTTCCCTTTTCTGTACCTTAACAGTGACTTGTCAACTACTTTATAGCTCTCCATTCAGTATCTCCATGGATGGCATTTGATTTCTTCCATTTCTTTCCCTTACTGCATTGTGTTTTTGTGGGAAGACTACTTGGCTGCAAACTAATATAGCCTACCTACTATTATATTACATAAATTTCTGTTGGCAGACTGTGTTCATTTGTTGAATCAGGCTTCAAACATTCAGGCTTAAATGACTTTCTGTATTATTTTTACATTGATAAATAAGTATCCATTTCTATTAAATAAAAAGTACAGTTTTGTACCTACCATAAATGTAGATGTTCGAGGATTCCATTGCTGCAGTCCTTACTATTGGGTATAGTCCGCGTCCAGTCGGCCCGAATACCAGAGTATAAGGCTGACGTCGGTCAGGGCGCATTAGACTGACGTCAGTACGTCAGGGTACTAATGCGCATGACCGACGTCATATCCTCAGTCTTTTCTTGCCCCAGATGTCAGAAGACCCTAAAAAGACAAGTCCCAAAATACCTGCACCAAAACATGTACAATATATACAAGAATATATACAAAAATAAGCATGTAAACTCACCTACACAACCACCCCTAAACACAGAGGGGAAGGAGGGAGGTAAATTGGACTGCAGCAATGGAATCCTCGAACATCTACATTTATGGTAGGTACAAAACTGTACTATGTTCTTCGTTTTCCATTGCTGCAGTCCTTACTATTGGGTAGAATCCCAAAGCAGAGGTAAGGGAGGCTGGCAAATCATAAAGAAGTAGGAGCTGACAACATGCCTTGCAAAACAGCTGTGGCAAAACCAGCCCTAGACTTGGAGTAGATAGGAAGGTGATAATGCTTAGAGAAAGTATGCACTGAACTCCAAGTAGCTGCTTCCAAAATATCCTTAGTTGCCACCCCCCTTAGAAATGCTGTTGAAGTGGCAGTAGCCCTAGTGGAATGAGGCCTAATCCCAGCTGGAATCTCCTTGCCATGATGGGAATAACAAAATGCAATGCAAAAGCCAATCCACCTAGAAATAGTTTGTTTTGACACAGGCTTGCCCTGTGAACTCAAAGCAAAAGAAACAAACAACTGCTGAGACTGCCTAAAATCCTTAGTCCTGCTTAAATAATAACGCAATTGCCTGTGTACATCTAAAGTGTGCAAAATCTTTTCCCCTTTATTTTGAGGGTCTGCATAAAAGTAGGCAAATGAATAGTTTGGTTTAAAGCCACACTAGAAACCACCTTAGGCATAAAGGAAGGATTAGTACGTAATGATACCCTATCCTTATGGAAAATCAAAAGGGCTCTACTGCCATAAGGGCCTGCAACTCAGACACCCTTCTTGCAGAAGTAATAGCCAACAGAAAAGCAGTCTTCCATGACAAGTATTTCAATTCAGCAGTAGCTGCAGGCTCAAAAGGTTGTAGAGTAAGTTTTTCCAACACAAAATTGAGATCCCAAGCAGGAGTAGGAGCTCTACGTGGGGGTCTTATATTCTTTGCCCCCTAAGAAACTGCTTGAACAAAGGATGCGAAAACAAAGGTGGGTCACAATCATAGTGAGCTGAAATTGCTGCAGCATGAATCTTAATGGAAGAGAAGGACAAACCTTTGTCCAATAACTCAGTAAGATATTGAAGAGCCACACTCAAATTAGGCTCAGAAATCTCCAAATTCTTTGCTGTACTCCAAAATAAAAATCTCTTCCATTTTTCTGCGTACACTCTCCTTGTACTAGGTCTTCTAGCTTCCATAATCACATCTAAAACTTGTTGAGGAAGTTGAGACCTGCTGTGTTTCAACACAGAATATGCCAGGCTGTTAGATGAAGAGAGTGAAGCTTGACATTGAGCAGATGACCGTCCTTCTGAGATAACAGATGAGGAATCAGAGGTAAAGGCCATGGAGGCTTCTTTACCAGACTCCGTAGTAGTGGGTACCAGTGTTGCCGAGGCCAATCTGGAGCTATCAAAATCATCCTTGGCCTGTCTTGTCTGACCTTTAATAGTACCTTTGGAAGAAGAGGCAGAGGTGGAAAGGCATACACATGAAGGTTTTTCCAACTGAAAGACAGAGCATCCACTTTCCAAGCTGTGTGATGAAACCCCTTTGTGCAATACGTTGGCAGCAGGTGGTTTAGTGGAGAAGCGAACAGATCTATGTCTGGAGTTCCCCATGACACTGTCAATTTCTGAAATACATGAAGATCCAGTTTCCACTCGTGGGGATCCATGATTTGTCTGCTTAACACATCTGCTAAGGAGTTCTGTGCTCCTGGCAGAAACCTTGCCTGAAGAGTTAGTTGCAAGCTTAGCGCAGTCTCCCATAAAATCATTGCTTGCCTGCATAGAGGATAAGAATGTGTTCCCCCTTGCTTGTTGATGTACCACATGACAGTTGTGTTGTCTGTTAGAATCAACACCTGCCCTGGAAGAAGTAACTCCTTGAAAGCCATTAATGCAAATTGGACTGCTAACATCTCCTTCATGTTGATATGTAGATGCTGTAGTCTGGCAGGCCACTTGTCTTGTATCCACTTTCCATTTAGATGAGCTCCACAAGCAATGTCCGAGGCATCTGTCGTTAAAATCTGACTTGCCTCTGGCCGGGTCACAGAGAGTCCCTTGTTTAGGTGACATTCCTGAGCCCACCACAAGAATTCTTTTGAAGGCAAGGTATTATTTGAATGACAGTGTCCAAATCCTGGCAGTGCTGTGTCCATACATTTTGAGATACCATTGTAGCTTCCTCATATGCAGTTTGGCATTGGGAAGCACCAGAATACAAGATGCCATGAACCCTAATGCTTGAAGGACTGTCCTTGCAGTCAGCACGGACTGATGAGATAGCTGATGGAAGTAAAGTGACAGACTCTTTTGTTTGTCCGGGGTTAAAAGGCCATCTGGGCTGCTGTATTCAGTCTCACACCCAGAAAGCACATGTCTTGAGAGGGTACTAGACTGGACTTTATTTCGTTCACAGAATACCCTAGGCATCTTAGCACTGCTATAACATATTCCAGATGCTGTAGAAGGTCTTCCTTTTCCTGAGCCAGAATCAGGCAGTCGTCCAAGTAAGGATAGATTTGAATTCCTTGAAGCCTGAAGTAAGCTATCACTGGAGCCAGAACCTTTGTGAATACTCTGGGCGCACTAGATAAGCCAAAGGGCAATGCAGAGAACTGATAATGAGAATTTCCAGCTCGAAACCGCAGATACTTCCTGCAACTTAGCCTTATAGGCACATGAAGGTAAGCTTCCTTGAGATCTAAAGTTACCATCCAGTGATCTTTGCCCAGCAGAGGTAAAAGCTGTTGTAACGTCAACATCTTGAACTTGGGAATGTCCAGAAAAGTGTTGAGGAGAGATAGATCCAAAATTGGTCTCCACGTGTTCCCCTTCTTTGGTACTAGGAACAGGCGAGAATAAAATCCTAGGCCCCTTTCTGATACAGGGACTGGCTGAATGGCCCCATCTGGAGTAACTGAGAAACTTGCTTGTGAGCCTCCTTTCTTTGTGGAGGAGGAACGTCTGGCATGCCTTTGAAAGGGGCATTGTATGGAAATAAAATCTGTAACCGTGGTGAATGATATCCAACACCCATTTGTCTTGAGTAATTAAATCCCAATTTTCTTTGAAAAGAGACAGTCTTCCTCCCAAAGGAGCTGCCAGGCGAGAATCTACTGGCAGCTGAAAAGACAGGTCATTGGGTCTGTTTACGAAAGGACTGACCCCTGCCCTCACCAGAAGTCTGAGCAGGTGAACTCCCTGTTCTAGGCCTAAAAGAACCTTGAGCCCTGCCCCTACCACGTCTAGACCTACCCCTAGACTGGGAATCATAAGCAGGATATGTCCACCCTTAGCAGGCCAATTTCTACTAAACTTCGGTGGCTGCACCTGCAAAAAATCTTTAACAGTTTGCATAGACTTAGCTTTGTCCTCCATTTTCTTTAAAACTGCTTCCACAGGCGATCCAAACAACACATCAGACTGTAAAGGAGCATCCAAAATCCTTGTCTTAACATGCTCAGCTAAATTCTGATCCTTCAACCAGGCATGCCTGCGAAGAACAGAACTAGTAGCAGCCACCCTCGAGGAGGCCTGTACAGCATCAAAACCACATTGCAAAGAATGCTTACCCACTTGCTCAGACACATGAACCAAGTCCAGCAACTCTTTACACTCAATACCTTCCGCCAAAGCATCCACCTTAGATTTTAATTGTGAAAGGAGATAATTCTGATATTTTAGCATGTGAAACTGACAATTCAACGCTCTCATGGCTAGAGTGGAAGAAGTATACACTTTCTTTCCCCACCTATCCAAGGCCCTTGCCTCTTTATCAGTGGGAACAGGATTTTTAACCACAGAAGCCTTAACACCTTTAGGCCCTTGAGAAATAGTTTCTGGGTCCGCCCTAGGACTCTTAAACAAATACTTATGAGCTTCGGGCACCCTATAATACCTATCAGGCTTAACAGGAGCAGGAGGCAAAGAGTCAGGATTCAGGGAAGCCTCTGCAAAACATCTTCCACCACATTCAACACAGGAGGAATAGCTAAGGGCCTATGCTGGGGCAAAACAAGAATTCCCTAAGCCTTTTCCTGGAATCAGAGTAATCCTGGCCTTCCCATTTAAAGTGCTCCCTCATGGAATGCAGAGTCTCTGAAAATGAGAAATCCTCAGGAGGAGAAGCTGTTGGAGTGGAATCATCCACATCAGAATCAGAATAAGTAGGATACTCCTGCAAGTCTTCCGCAGAAGACTCTGAAGCCTCTGAACACTGTTCAAAACTATCAAACTCCGGTTCCACCCTAGGCCTCTTATCAGGCGGGGGCATAGAACCTCTAATCATAGTTATCAAATCTTCTGCCATTTTAAGCATATGTTTCTTAGGTACAGAACCCGAAAGGCTAGGAGAAGCCCCACTGAAGCTGAACTAGGCCTACCTCTCAAAGAAGTTTTGGCAACAGAAGGAGAGGCTCTAACTACCTTGGGAAGAGAGGGAAGAACAGTTACCTGAGAAGCCCCTTCAGCCTGGCCTACCTCCTGAGAAGGCACATCCTGTAACAGTAAAGTTTCTGCCTGAGACTCCATAGAAACTCCTGGCAAAACCTCTGGCTCCACTGAGCCTTCTAAAGAACCGACGTCCGGGACTGCCGGTTCATCAACCCTAGGCTTCACTGTTTTGTCCTTGCGCTTCTTGGATGAAGCGGGCGTCGGAGCATCCGACGGCATTTTATAATTGCAACGCTTCCCAAACACTAACCTGGCACAGTCTAACCTCCTCTTAATAGTGCGTTTGTTAAACCTAGCACAAGAGCGGCAACCAACAACGTCGTGCTCAGGCCCTAAACAAGGTATACACAAGGTATGGTAATCCCTATGAGGTATCTGTTTCCCACAAGAAATACAGTTATTCACTTTTTCTGACATCCGGTAAAATACTGAGGCAAGAAAACCAAAATGTTCTAACGGGTACTTAGCCAACTCTGTTTCGGTCTGAAACTCCGGTTTCGGAAATATTTCAGAACGCCAACCTGCACTCGCAAAACTGCTTCTGCATCGGACCATGCGGCAAAAAAGACTGAGGATATGACGTCGGTCATGCGCATTAGTACCCTGACGTACTGACGTCAGTCTAATGCGCCCTGACCGACGTCAGCCTTATACTCTGGTATTCGGGCCGACTGGACGCGGACTATACCCAATAGTAAGGACTGCAGCAATGGAAAACGAAGAACATCCAACTGTTAACCTTTGCTGTCCATGTACTGCAGGGAATCTACAGGAAAAACATCTTCCTCGGACATTCTCTTCAGCTGCATCCAGCATCAGCTTTTGCAGTCGTATAGGATGTCATTTGTCTATCATTACACAACATTGACTGTCAAAAGTTGCCAATGTTTCTTGCTCCCTCTGTTGCTGTGTAACTCCATCTCAACTTTTGTAGTCATTTCCCACTGAAGGCTGTAAAGAATCTTCAAATGTGGCAGGTTAGTCGCTTCCCATTTCCACCAGTTTCTCCTCAATTTGTTAGGCTCACTTTTCCATCATGCTGTGACATAACCACTGTAGAATTTTTTTTTTTACACCAAATCCTTTACTTCTCATGTAATCCATAACTTCAGTTTCTATTTCTTTAGCTTCCCCAATTACTAATCCTCTTTACTTCAACCTTTTGTTCTCTTATTTTGTATTGCGAAATTGTACACCCAGATTTCTTGCCTGTATTTCTCTAGAACCGTCTTTGATGCAGTTTCTTTTTTTTATTGATTTGTTTGGCTCTTCTTGGAGTAAACATTGTGCCAGTTATACTTTCCCATGTATTTCTTCCTTTGTTTTCCTTACTTTGGGGAATACTTGTTCAACCATGCTGTGACAAACTTGCACTCTACACAAAAATCCTTCACTTTGGAGGTATTCTGTAAAATTAAATTAGTTTAACTACCACTTCAATCTTCTGTTTTACATTCTCTTTGTGGTCTTATTTTTTGGGTTGTGAAAGTTTCCATACCTGAATACTTCGCCTGTACTTCTCTCTTAATTTCTTTAGAGATGCTTTCTGGTATTAACAATGCCTTTTTCCTTTGCATAAATATCGCAGCAAATCAGATCTCTTTCCCATGCCCATGTTTATTTTTCATGCCTTTCAAAAAACTCCAGTTTAGATCCCTACATTTTTTTTTTGCAGTTCCTTGGTTGCTCGTTTTTCCAAACGGTCCAAAATAGGTCTACTGGTTTTCATGGATCTGTTATATTAATGAACACAAAAATGCATTTTAAGTTAGACAGTTTTCCTGTGCAAGTATTTCTTTCCTCCATTTTCTCAATCATTTTGAAAATCTTGTATATGGAAATTCTGGGCTTCTTGCGTAATAATAAGAATACACAATTTCCAAAATCTCCTCAGTAGTCCACCATCTTTACAGTTCTTTTCCAGCCTGCAATGTTTTTGATAGTACTGCTTCCTTTACAGTACAGTAGTGTAGGTACATCCAGACAGTGGGGTTAAGCCAGGTTCTGGGGAGGATGCGTGTGTCTAGAAGATTCTAAACTGTCAGTTTTCACACCAGGCATGAGAAACTATCACTTTCTATCCTGGGACTTGTGTACCCAAGTTGTCTTACTTTAACCTACTTCTATCTAGGATACATGCCATGTAAAATAGTGTACACATCAGTGTCATATCCAGTAAAATACAGCTTATTGAAAGAGAAGCTCATTGCTAACCAGTATACTACCTTTTCCTGTATTCCACTACAGCGGATTTTGATATGCATTTCAGGACTCCAACTTATGCAACAAAAGCAATTTCATACATTTCAACTCAAAATAAATCCTCATTGGAGACTAATGGCCCTAGAGCCTTTTAAGCCTAGCCATTCATGGACCACTTTTCGTAACAGTGGCTGCCCAAGGACTAGAACTTTGGGGTATGCCTGTGCCTTGGAGCATCTATAAACTGCTGCTGTCCATAAAGGCCACAAATGACAAGCATGGGTGAAATTCCAACTTCCCATCCATAGGTCCAAGTACTCTTAATGGGCTTAAAGAGCAGCTCAGTTTCACAAATAGGGTGCCTTTTCCAGAAATAGGATACTCTGAAACCTGTTCCCCCAACATCTTTTGCTTATGTCACACACCAGGTTTAGATACTTAGTGGGTAATTCTTGAGCCATTCGTTTTGTGAATGTGTAGCATATCCATTAGGGCTGGGTCTGAGGACGACTTGCAGGCTAGGTATAGACCGACCCTCAGTATTCTGAGGAAGACTGAGTACAGGGACAAGGGTTTGGAGTTCTCGCACAGGACATGTTATTTACACCCTGTAAATTTTTTTTTTGAGGATTTTCGGTTGCCACTATAGTTGTTGCAAATGCCTGGACAGGTACATGTGAAGAGTGTAGTGTACTCAATTATTGGTCTAATGAGGGCCAAGCATAGTGGGATTATGATACTTATCTGGATGCCATGCCATAAAAATAAGTAATGTACGAGAGATGTTCTTGCCTTCATTATTACGGATGGGTTCGGAGCCGATCCTTGCCTCAGTCGGCCAATTTGCAAAGCTCAAGGTCTCAAACATAGAGGCCAAAGTCATATCCCACAATGCACCACTACATTCCCCAGATCTTGTTAGCTGCCAACTAGCGTAAAACCTACCTCAGATTTCAAGGAAATCTTAAAGGCCACAGAGAAAATTCCTCAGGGACACCAAAACCAAGATAGGTGGGGGTGGTCTAATAATTAAGGCAAGAACTCCTCACATGGAAAGTTATGGTAAGTACATACCTTCTTTATGTGAAGCTGTTAAATCACGCCTTCATTCTTAAGGATGGGTAACGTCCCCAGCACCACAACACTGAGTGGCTCATGGGTGTAACTGCTTCAGGACAGAAGACCCAATGAAGCTCTGTCCCTAGAAGCCTTGTCCACTTTGTAGTGAGATATAAAGGTACGTGAATTTGACCAGGTGGCAGCTGCACAGACTGAATAGGTAACCTGGTCAAGAAGGCTGCAGAAGTAGAAACCACTCCTTTAGAATGAGCCTGGACTTCATCTACAGTGAAGAGGGTATTGCATTACATAAAATGCTATACAATCAGAGCAATTTCGATAAGGTAGATTTAGACAGATGCACCTTTTTTGGAATCCGGAGGAGACAAAATAGCTCATCAGCCCTTCTGTGAGCTTTTGTACTGTCCAAATAAAAGCAAAATTGTCTATGGACATCCAGTTTCTGAAACTTGTACTCCAACTGATTTGAATGATTGGGAAAGAAAACAGGTAATTCAATCGTCTGATTTAGTGTGAATTCTGAGCACGCTTTAGATAAGAAAGATGGATTCGCCTGAGGGAAACAGTTTGTGAAATATTAAGTACAGCTGCTTAATTGAAAGGGCTTGCAATTCCGAAATTCTGCATTCCGATACCAATAGCCACCAAGAAAATGGTCTTCCAAGAAAGATACTTCAGTTCACAAGAAGAGGCAGGTTCAAAGGGTGGAAGAATGACTAGGTTTAAGTTCCACAGAGTAAGGCATCTGATCAGTGGTTAGTGCATCGTACCTTTCAAAAAAGCCTTAGGCAGATTAGACTACCATTTTCAGATGCACCTACATGAAAATTGGAAATAGCAGCCAGTTGGACTCTAATGGTTGCTGCTACAGCTCCTTCATTGAACTGTTTTGTTAGAAATTCCAAAATATCTGAAATGGATGCCAGGAAAGGGTCAATGTTATTCTGCTGTGCCCAGATAGAAAACCTTTTCCACTTACTAAGGTAAAATTTCCTGATTAAAGATTTGAGAGATAACAGAATATGTCGAGCCTCTTGCGATATATTCTGGAACCGGGCTATTCTGGGAATTGGGAGCAGCCAAGCTGCGAGTTTGATGGACTAAAGAGAAGAGTGAAGAGCTCCTGACGAGCAAGTCAACAGATCCAGCACTGGGTCCAGGATCCAAGGCTCCTCCAGTAGAGGAGGCTTCGGGAAGGGGAACAAAATTGGATGAGGCCAATATGGGGCTATTAAGTTAAGTGTCCTGCCCAGAAAACTGGTTATTTGCAATACTTTGGGAATCCGTGGAAAGGGAGGGAAAGCATATTGGAGTCCCGGAACAAATTGTGGACGAGTGCGTCCCTCGGAGGTTGTCCCGGTTGAGGGATCAGGGCAAAGTAGTTGCTGCACTTGATGTTTGGGGGGGTGGTGTGGCAAAAAGGTCGTAGCAAGGCTGGTCCCAAACGCAGAAAATCATTTCCACTATTTTGTTCTTGAGACCACTAGTGAGGCAACAGAATGTATTTTCCCAGAATGTACGTTGCTCTCAGGAAATGCTGGGTGGACTGCCCAATTTCCATAATCTTAGAGCCTCTAGACACAGGGGGCAAGGTTTGGTTCCTCCTGGTTTATGTACCTGATTACAGACATGTCGGACTGGATTGCAATCGTGCCCTGTTAACAGAAAAAGCCTAACAGGCTAAGGGAAAACAAAAACAGCCAAATGACCTAGAGCCTAACTGGCTAACAAACTGCAGAAGCCTAACTCTGCGTAGGATAGGGCAAAAAGCCAAACGGCCAACACAGAACAAACCGGGCCAAAGCCCAAAAACTAGAGAGATAAATATATCAGAACAAAGATATAAATCCAAAAAATGGATAAACCATACTAACCACAATACTATCAAAGACCTAACTAACCTGCAAAAAGGTAATTATAAAGAAAAAAAAAAGTTGAAAATACACTTTTCTCCAACAGTCAGAGCTGTAGACAAATGCACACTCAGTTGCAGTAGCAAACTAGATCTGGGGAATGGTGTGGTGCATTGTGGGATAGGGCTTTGGCCTCAAGCTGTTAGAGACCTCCAGCTTTGCAAACTGGCCGACTTGGAGCAGAGGATAGACTCCTAACCCATCAGTAAGAAAGACAAAATTGAACAACTTCACATCTTATAATTATCCACACAGAAGGATTTTCTTGCCACATAGGACATATGGTGATCAAAGCTGGGGTTACTGTCAACTTGAATTCAAGACCCATACCACTGGTTCTACTGTTAGGAGGGTCAACTTCCCAAAAGGTATAAACATGCATTTTTTGGCATTCAGTATTAGGCCTTGTTTCTTGGCACCAGTTACTTTGATTATTGATCAAGGATATTTACATCTTTGGAGTAATCAGTCATTGCACCCAACTGTAGATTTGGTCACCTAAAGACCATCTATTTGCTATTACTTCAAAGTGTATTCCAAACAATAGTGGTACCAGTGCAGAGTCCTTTGGAACACCACTAGTAAAACACCCATTTGAGAAGGTAGATAACTCCACCCTAAATTCATGTGCCCTATCCATGAGCAATTTGACTATGCATCGGGTTACATAAGGATTTATGTATAAATTTTTGAGTTTGTATACAATACCTAAGTGAGTGTATGTTGAAATACTTTACCAGGTTAAGGTATGCAAAACATTTTTTGCCCATCAGCCATGGTTCAACTGGCCTTCTGAAAGTAGTACACTGGGTTTAGTAGGCTTAACCTACAGTGTCGGAAGATTTCCTATGCATTTATTAGATCCATAACTCTTTCCATGGTCTTGTTCTGCAGACACCACAATCTGCAGACACCACAATCTGCAGACACCACAATCTGCAGACACCACAATCTGCAGACACCACAATCTGCAGACACCACAATCTGCAGACACCACAATCTGTGTCCGCTGCAGTCCTGCATTCTCTAGGAATGAAGCCTATCTGGAGGCTGTGGCTGAATAGACATTCTAGTGGGCCCAAGGTGTCATTTTTATAGCTATATAGGAAGCACCCCACAATGTTTTCAAGCCTTGCTGCTTTAGTGTGTTTAGCTCTGGGAAGCACAGTGAGTACCCGTGCTTTAATAACGGTGGAGGGATAAGTTGTAAAGGGCATTTCCTGTGGAGTTGCTAGTTGAGTCATGTGGACTATCTTGTACCCTACTGCTCTTGTGTAACACTTGAGTAAAGTTACTGCTGTGAACGCTCATCTTGGACGTTGCCAACTAAACAATAAATGGTTTGTCAAGGCTTTTCATTCTGCGCTATAAGGTTGAGAAGTATGCCTTCAATTATTACTGAAATGTCATGAAATCACAAGAAATTAATGGCTTTTATTGCCTGTATATTCCTATGTACTAGGACAGATGTGTGCATAGTTAGTAGTAGCCAGTCCAACTTAATACCAAAGTAGGCCAACTGACATATTCCATGTGAAAGTTGTAGTATCATTTATATTGCAAAATAAATTAGACAGGTTCCATGTGAAGTCAGTTTTGACAGTCTCTTAACCATCATATCTAAGATGGAACAATATTTTGGTATAGTGTAAAAGGTTTAAAGTGAAACCATGTAAATTGCAAATAAAAGCAAGCGTGGCATTTTGTTGCAAAGACCATTACTGAGGAATCGCAACAATTAAAGACATCTACATTACACAAACAGTTTAACACCAATGCACATAAAACAAAAAAAAATAGATCCTTCTATACCCAACAGCCACTATTAAATGGCTTTATACTTTTACACAAGTAAAAATATTTCATGCATGGTGGCTTGAACACTTTAAAGTGGCCTTGGGTGTGTGTACGTGTGCCTTCTGTGGAAGGTTGGGCTGGAAACTAGACACCGTAAAATTCCACTGCCAATCATGAGTGGACAGATGATCCGCTGTGGTGACCCCTGACCGGGAAAAGCCAAAAGGAGAAGCAGCAGTAATGCCATTCCTGCCTGCAAAGTTGTAGTTCTAGATTAACCTTATTCCCCATTATATTTTTCAACTATCATCTTGATTTAATTCCACTTCTGCATTTTGCCCAACTGATTGACATTCCTTCTCAAAGTGGTATTATTCTAGTTACAATTTTCTGTTTGTGCTTTGCACCATGGAGCTCAGGTTGCGACTCAAAAGGGTGCATCAGTCTCCCACTGAATTTGGTCCATTTTTAATGTCAAATTGGATTTGTGGTTTGGACTTTGGTTTGTGTGGTGAGACAGACAGACTTCATAGGTATATACTAAGCAAGATTTTTAAAAAGATAGTCGAGAAACATAGCCAGCTAAGGCAAACCAATATTGAGCACGTTCAGTTCCACGGTAAAGTACCATGCTATATACTCCAAAGAGGATTTATGGATTTCCAGGCTATTCATTTAGGATTACTGAACACAGGGCATGTGAATTACTGCTCGACATGCATACTAAAGTCAGTCAAATTCAGCATGTATAAGATTCCTTGTGATAGAAATTTGTTGTCCTAGCAGTGTTCCATTTTTCTGCATCTATAAAAAGTCATTTATAAGTGTGCATTTTGCATAGCTGTAACAGGTCAAGGAGGGTGGAATGGGGCACGTACCCTACTGACCGACAGCAGTCAGTCTGCTAAAGAAAGTATGCAGAGCAACAACTGCACATAACAAAAATGCCATTTGAACCCCTTAAATACAAGTGTCACCATGAACAGTAGGCAACAATAAGGATTGTAGAAGTGTTTCCATTTCAGCAAAATGTGTGGTCTCATTGTAAATAACATAATTTGGGCTTTAACACAATTTTACAAATTAAGAAGTTATGTCTTACCATAACGTTCCATCAGAGTCATCTTCCATTCATCACTGGATACAGTCCCGAACCCTAAGAACAAAGTCAGCCAATTACCAAGCTAGTGTACACCAAATTCTCGAGCCACGCTACTACCCACAATGCCCTTCATCCCATACCTCAGATAGAATTTGCAGAGCATATAGTAGCAACATATATAAGAAACAGAAACAAAGGCAGAGGCCATCTCAGCTCAAACACCCTAACACACCAAAACGACCCGAAGAACCGTGAAGAGCATTTGGCGGGGGAAGGTGGGAGGGTGAGATGAATGCAAGAACAACAATTCAGATGGAATATTATGGTAAAACGTAACTTCTTTATCTGAAGTTGTTAATCTTCCATCATTCCTCACTGACAGGACAGAGTCCCTAGCTACTACAGAATCTGGGTGGCCCTCATGGAAGAACATTCTAGAGAACCAGAGCGCCAAAGGCAGTTCCTCCCCTGGGAGATTAGATCCAATCTGTAATGCTTGACAAAAGGTATGGGGTTTAGCCCAAGTGGCAGCTGCACAAATATCATCCATGGAAGCCCTAGCATGCAAGGCGACAAAAGCAGCCACAGCTCTAGTGGAATGAAGTTTAATGCAGCCATGAGCCAATTCCTCCTCCAGAAAATAAACAAAGATGCAATCCCCAAGCCATTTAGACAAGTTAATCTAAGACACTGCAGATACCTTTCTAGAGCCTGCAAAGGCAACAAAAAGAGTGGATCTGACTTTCGAAAATACTTTGTCCTGTCCAAATAACGCAACTGTCTGTGGACATCCAATGAATGGAGACAGTATTCTCCTTTGTTGGTATAATTAGGGAAAATCACGGGCAACTCAATGGACTGATTAATAGAGAATTCCGAAACCACCTTGGGTAAGAAATTGGAGTTGGTGCAAAGTGATACTCTGTCCTTATGAAAAAATCAAATAAAGGACTCCATGCATAATGCCTGCAGCTCTGATACACATCTGGCTGAAGTAACCGCCACCAGAAATAAGGTCTTCCAGGACAGAAACTTCACATCACAGGTTGCAGCCAGCTTGAAGGGAGGTAGAGTCAAAGTTTGAAGCACCCTATACAGATTCCATGATTCCACAGGTTGGCTAATGGGAGGTCTAGAATGAAAAATCCCTTCAAGAAAGTCTTACACAGACGAGAAGAAATGGGAACCTCAGTCTGAACCATCATGGAAATTGGAGATGGCAGCTAGATGCACCTGAAATGTGGATGCAGAAGCCCCATTAAGGAAAAGCTCAGTCAGGTATTGAAGAACCGTAGCTACTGGAACAAACAGGATCCAGAGATGGCTCTTGTGCCCACAAGGAAAAACATTTCCACTTGTCTTTATAAAAGTTTTCTGGTACAATATTTGTGGGAGGCCAAAATAATATTCCGTACTGGAGAAGAAAGATTCAACCCTGGCTACTAATGGAAGTGGAGCAACCAAGCTGTCAGTTTGAGCGCGGCCAGATTTTGAGACTACAACCCTTGGGGGTGAGAAATGAGATCCTGACAGAAGTCTAGAATCCAAGGAGGTCAGAGCAGGTGTGGTTGAAGGAAGGGGAACCAAACTGGACAAGGCCAGAACTGAGCAATGAGAATCATTCTACTTCTCAACCGAGCAGCTTTCCTTAAGAGCAAGGGGATCAAAAGGATGGGAGAATAAGCGTACAGGAGACCCATGGGCCAAAATCGATAGTCAGCGAATCTCTCTCGGGAACTCCCCCAGCAGAGGAAAGAGGGCAAAGTAGCTGCTGCACTTCGTATTGGAGGGGGAGGCAAACAGATCGCAGCAAGGCCGGCTCCAGCGGCTGAAAATTTCCACCGCCACTCTCAGGTTGAGAAACCACTCGTGAGGAAGCAGGATGCATCTGCTTAGCCTGTCCACAATCACTTTGGAACTCCCCGGGATGCGTGTAGCAATCAGGAAACTGTTGGAAGCCATCGCCCACTGCCAAATACTCATAGCTTCATGGCAAAGGGGGTAAGATCTGGTCCCTCCCTGCTTGTTGATGTACCAGACCACAGACATGTCGGACTGGATAGCAATCAGTCCAAGAGGATTAAGAGGATGGAAAGCTTGTAACACCAGCAACAGCTCTGAGCTCCAGAATGTTGATGTGCAAGTTGACTTCGAGGAGACCACATGCCTTGAACAGATTTTCCCTGAAAATGGCCCTACCACCTTATCAGGAAAGCATCCATAGTCACCGCAGCACTGGGCTGAAGAGGTTAGAAGGGGTGACAGACTTTCGTCCACTCTCCACCACCAGAGGAGATCTTGTTTGCAGAGATCAGGGATTAGAAATGGTACATTCAAGGGATCATGATGGTGTATCCACTGAGTTTGAAGAAGCCACTTTAACAGGTGCATATGAAGCCTGGCCAACGAACAATGGGAATGGCTGCAGACATGGAGCCCAGAGCCTACAGAACTTCCCTTGCAGACAACTTTCCTGCGGTCGAGTATCACTTGCACAGGTGTTCTCAGTCTTGGAGCCTGTGATGAGGAAGAGAAATTAGGTTGAGCAGAGTGTTGAACATAGCCCCTATGAATTCCAGTTGTGAGGGCTGGAGGTTTGATTTTTCCCCAATTGATAGTAATACCCAAAGACTCCGCCAGAGAGAGTGTGGCGAAGGGCCTTGGCCAGTATATGCTCAGTGGGGGCGGAGAAGAGCTAATCTTCCAGATAAGGTAACAACTGGAATCCGTGAAGTCTCAAGTGAGCCATCACCACTGCTATACATTTCGTGAACACTCTGGGAGTAGTTGAGAGACCGAAAGGCAGGGCTCTGAATTGAAAATGATTGGCTCCCAACTGGAAGCGCAAAAGTCTCCTGGAGCATTTGTCCATTTTGATGTGGTAATACGCCATCCCGGAGATCTAAAGCACACATCCACACACCCTCCCGAAGACATTAAAATTGACTGAATAGTGACCCTGCGGAACTTGGTCTGTATAACTGACTCTTTCAAACGACAGATCCATGATGGGCCTCCAGTCTGCCGACTTTTTTGGCACCAAAGAGAGTCTGGAGTAAAACCCCAATCTGCATTGATCTGGGGGGACTTTTTGGAGGACTCTCTTTAGAAGAAGCTTCTTTATTTCGGAAGCTGCTTCCTCCCTTTGACTGGGTAGTACGTCGGGAATGGAGAATTGAGGTCTTGGAAAAGATTTGAGGGAAATGTGATAGCCTCTGGTGATAATTCTCTGCACCCATAGATAGTCGGTAATGGAGGGCCAGGATACTTGGTGCCGAGAGAAAACGCGCCCCGACTGCTTCCAGAGGAAAGCAATCTGGCAACGCTTCAGGAGCGCTGATAGAGCCTACCGGAGAAAAACTCTGGAGCCCCGATTCTAGTAACCCCGATTCTGGTAACCCCGTCTGCACACAAAAAAAAAAAAAAAGGTATCTAGCTCTAGAGGCAGAGGAGGGTCCAATGGAAGAGTCCTCACCATGTGCATCACGAAAGAAATCGTGCCACTTCTTGTGCCACAATTTTCCACTCCTCTGGTTCCTGTAGAAGGAATGCTGTGGTTTGGAGACGTGCAGGACCACGGCAGACAAGGTCTTTCCATCCTGCTCGCACCTGGCCAAAGTGTCCTTGACCTTAGAAACAGAGCGCAGAGGGCTCAATAGGGGCATTCAAAAAGGAAGATTTTATGGAATCCAGTAGGTCAGAAATGCTCATCCAGGCATGATGGACAACCACGCCAGCACCTGATGCCCAAGCTGCTCCTTCGGTTGCGTGGGAGAGCAACCGCATGGAGGAATTCGAAATCGCTTAAAGGGTGGCAAGTTGGGAGGCCACTTTGTCACATGCTTCATCCAACACCAAGCGCCAGGCTACCAGAGAGTCCTGAAATAAGGTCTCTCTGGAGTCTCATAAAGTGTGCAAAGAAATTCAGCGAATGCATGGCAAAGGTCACTGCAGCAAAAACTCTTCCCTAGCCTGTCTACTGCCCGGGACTCCGTTGGGCAGATGAACAGCAGGGCTCCTCTACCAAGTCCTTCTTTGTGGCCACCACCACAGCGTCTACTTGCAAGCCTTTCGACCAATGGGGTTGATCCTCTGAAGTAAGTACTTGGCCTGATCTCCTGGGAATAGCTTCTACTGAATCAGGACTCTTCCACACTCGCTGCACGATGAATTTAACCAACTCATCTGCAGGAGGGGTCACCCAGGACTGGAGGGCCGGGAACAGAAAGCTTGTAAGAATACAGATTCCTCCGGGGAAGGGATGGAAGATTTCCAGTCACCCCGCTAACTCAAAATCTCCAAGATGTCCCCAAAGGAAACGGGGGTGATCTTGGGGAACCTTACCAATCATCATAATCCGTATCCTCAGTAAGAGAGTCCATGTGTTTTCTTCTGCACACCTTCTTCCGAGGGGGCTCTTCGGTGGGAATGTCCAAAGAGGCCTCGGAAAGGGGGGTGCTTTTGATTAGTGGTCCCCTGTTAAGGGCTGGCAATGGCAGAGTTGGGGGGGGGGGGACGACAAAAGTGGAGCTGAAGGAGGATTGCTAAACCGCCAGCGCACTTTCCATAATCTGGAAGGTGGGCCCACCCAAACAAGAATGGGAGCCCGGAACTGAAGAGGACTGAATCTGAACCAAGGTCACACCCTGCTCCGAATTGCCCACCTCCAAGATTGGAGTCTGAGAAGGGTTCGGTGTGGATCTCTCTCTTATCAGATATGGGAACTGAAAAGGCCAGTGCCGGAACAGAATATTCTACCACCAAAGCAAGGGGTTGAGTAAGGTGGGCTGTCATCGAACAGATCTCCACCAGGGATTAGATGCTTCAGGCATCATAGTAGGTGCCAAAGGAAGGGGTCTTGTTGAAAGCAATGGGCAAGGGGGCTTTGGAAACAAAAGATCCCCAACAGAAGAATACGAAGGAGTCGAAGGAAGAAAAATAAACACCCAGAGCAGAATAGGGTCTGGAGATTGTCTCGTGGATCAGGTATTGACTGCAAGAGTAAACAATGTCTATTTTGGACACGCTCCTGGTAGACCCAACAGATATCCCAGAAAGGGATTCAGGCCGGTCCAGAAAGACTGTAGGCTTCTCCGGCAAATGGATCCACAGAAGGCAAATACCTGGTCTGTGATAAGGAACTCAATGGAGCAGAGGGATCCAATTTGAATTGCGTAAATGGTAAAAGTCTGCACCAAGAGGGAACTCTGAGCTGAAGTCACAAATCGGGGTAGTAGTCAAAATCAGATCAGAGGTAGGTGCCGGTGCCTGTAAAAGGTGAGGTCGGTGCTGAAGTGTCCAGGACCAGACTGGTAGGAACAGAAGTAATCAGCGGTTCAGTAGTAGTCTGTGCCGAGCCCAGCACAGACTATTCAAACTTCCCAGAAACTGCACTAGGCGTCAAAATCGGGGGCACAGAGGCAGTGAGCCGATACTTGGAGGAAGATCTACAGGCCTTAGATAGATGACTTTTGCCCCAGTCACCGGCCGGTGAAGAAGGGTCTGAGCGGGGACACTTCTTATCCTTGCCTGGAGGGGTTGAGACCTCCACAGAAATAGCCTTAGAGAAAGGAGAGGAAAGCAATCCTTTCAAAGTCAACGTGCGCTGTTCATTTGTCAGTTGACGAAAACTCGCACAAATATCACATGGGGGAGTCGCAGAAAGGTGCGAAATGCCCAAACAATAAACGCATTTAAAAATAAAAGTCCCTGTTCGGTAATTTACCACTGCATGACGTGCAGTGCCTGTAGTACCCTTTTACTCAGACATAACACTCACTCAGATAGAGAAGAGGAGAAAAAGGCCAGACTGCCAGCAATGGTATGAAGAGTTACCACTACGGTGGGAAAAAGTAAAGGAAAGTCAAGAAAATACCAACAATGGTACGAAAAAGAATATATCTGTGGGTAGAGCTAGACTATAAGACACTAGTTAAGAAAATTATTGGAGAAATACACACAGTTCAAGTCAAAACTACTTAAATGGAAAGCTCGGTGAAAACGCTGCTATATAGCTGCATGGCAAACAAGATCTGATGTATGGTATAAAGGGCATTGTGGGTAGTAGCGTGGTTCAAGTTGTGTGTACACTAGCTTGATATTTGGCAGACTCTGTTCCGAGAGTTCGGAATCATACCCATTAGTGAGGAATGGAAGATCAACTTCACATTATACCTTGGGTTCCACAATACATCATAGATAATGTAAGCATGTTCCAAGAGGCTATATACAAAGCAGGTGCTTTCATTCACATCGAAGAGCACCAGTAAAGGTTACATGTGATCAAACATGCAGCAAACTCCAGTCAACAAAAGTATTGTTGGAAGGTGCAGTGTGTATCTTACAGCAACACCCATTTTCTGCTAAGAGTAAGAGGTGTTGGAAGACGTTACTTTTCAGCCATCTCTTAAGATTTTTACTTCCATCTTCCTAACTTTTGTTTTAACAGGATGTCATTGGCCGCTGCACAAGATAAGGTAGTCGCTCTGCTAAACGTGTGGAATCTGAGCATGGGGTATTGTTTGGCGGCCAATCTTAACTCAGTTTTTCTTCAATACAGCCCTCACCTGAAGCATGGTGAACTGGTACCCTTTCTACGATAAAAACTGATCTACTGCCAGTGAGCTTGTTGTAGGCCGCGTTTATGGTAATGTTGTAGGCACTGTAATAAATTCCATTCTGTGGACCCAGAGGTTGGAACCAGCCACTGGTACTTCACCACCTGATCATAGGTTGCTCCGACTTATCCTTAGAATTTTCTAATTTTGAAGAGCTAAATGCTCCACATAGGGCTACTATGAAAAAACATCTGTTTTATTACTAATTACATTCTGGAGTCTGTCCTGTAACGCTCGCACTGCCTCCCCCCATGACTTTGTGCAGCCACCTGATAGCTTGCCAGGTGTAATGTTGTCTACAACTGGTGTTACTCAGCCTTTAACAGTAGCAAAGTATGTGCACTCCATAGTTTTAGTGCCATGAGCTATACAACTGGACAACCTTACACTTTTTCAAGAGTCTCAAGTGCTGTAGCACCCTTTTGTAAGCCACCTAATTAACTGCACAGACGGGATTTATCAGTAATTCTCGTACATCCACTGATACTGTGAATGAACTTTTATCCACAATAGTACTGGTGCTGTTTCCAGTGCCACACTTCAATTGAGCCCCCTGTGAAAGCAACAGTGTAATGTCCAAATTAATCTTCCTCACCCTTTTTGCAGATTGCTCCCTGCCTTAACTAAACATGTCAGATTTTGATTTGGGAGAAACTTGTTTGCCTTCCGTTTGTATATGCAGGAAGAAAGTACAGTTTTGTACCCTGCCAACAATAAGACTTGCCGGAAATACTCATTAAAGAACGTTCATGCAACCCGTTTCTGACCAGCAAGCCGACAAGCGCGTCACAGACTTTTGGGTGCAGCATTATCGGGCCTTTTCTCTGATAGACACCAGGGGCTCATGATGACCCCCAACTTGCCTAGCTATCACTTGAAAATGCCGCGTCGCGCATACTAGATTCGTTGCTCAGTCTGGATCTTAGATTTTAGTTTTACTCGTACAGGACCCATCCTGGAGGATCAAGGAAAAATGCACCATGACCTGATCACGGTATTGATTACCCGGGTTGCCTACGTAAAAATCCCTAGTTGTCACCTTCCAGGAATTCGCGGCTGATTCCATTATCGCTTCTTCTAGAATTACTAGTCGGGTAGGCCTCCGTCTCATCCAGAAATATAGGGCCCCAAATCGCCTACCATAGTAATTCAACGCCCAATATGGGCTCAAGGCTCTAAGATGATATAGTCAATCAAATGAAACGATACCTAATTTTAAAAAATGATATTCAGCAAGTGTGACAGCCTTAAGAGCAGGCATCTTTGACCCGAGGCATTTGATCGTTTTCCACACGATCTCCACCAGCAGGATTTCCAAGTGTTCCTGAACCTGTGAGGCCTTCCCAGCCGATCGTTACACCAAAACATTTCACCAGCCACCTCTGGATTGGGTGTATACTGCAAAATATTGCTGTTAGAGAAGTTACACCTCATTTACAAAACTGACCTTTGCACCATGTTGGGAAGGCGTCTTATCGTGTGAAAATCAGTTATCCCATTTACCAACAAAGAGCCCTCCTCTCGAGAGCCTTAAACAAGACTGCTTTGAACCGTACTCCTGTAAAAGCTCCTTTGCTGTCATTAGGCCCTACCAAAACGTGGCCCATGCGGGACTCCAGCCTCAGCTGGGCAGGCCTTTTGACGGCAGTGTAAGTGTCCCCAGTTTGACAGTTGTAAATAAAGCCCTGCTCTTGGATGAGACGATGTGTGTGTGGTCGACCTGCAACAAATTCTCTGTAATGCCTCAAGTGCAGGAGTACCCTACAGTCATGACTGCAACAAAATCAAAGGGTAAGAGGGTTTTAGCAGTCCTTAACCATCTGCCCTGCAGGTCAAGACTCATAGCTAGCCCACGCTCCAGTGGGAATCTGAACCACCCAAAAGTGTAACATACTTGGCTGGCTGTGTCGTCTGCCTGTCCCTGAATGAATCACTTGGGCCAAAACAGGCCCTTCGGTTCCCGCTGCTCTTCGCCTGGCTTACGGCCAGACGTCCCATAGAAAGTGTCAGCCTGGTTCCTCTCCTGCTGTTGATAGCTCGCAAGACCCCTTGGGGAGGCTCACCCGATGTCATGCCAGCTCGCAGTCACTAAACCATACCTTCTGATCCGACTAAGAAGCCTTCGCAATACCAAGATAAATGCTTCTTGAGCCCTAACGCCTCAGGAAGATTCCCTGGACCTAGATGGTGAAAATCCAACTTTGAGATGTTCTCAAGGAGAAGGCTGTCATTTACCCCTGTGAGGTACTATAGTGACAGTGCCATAGTGCCATAGCCTACCTAGCCGTCCAGTCCATATGTGCAGGCACGTGGGGTTCACACTGACCCGCTATATATATAGCTATGCATAGGTGCATGAGACAGTGGGACTCCATGGGGATATATCCATATAGCGTGGAATAACAGGTCCAGGTCAGGGTAGGTAGGGTAACATATAGATTAAAGACCCCCACAGTGGAGCTAGTAGCCTAGCTGCCCCACGTCGATGCAGCCTATGGCAGATGCCACAGTGGACTCGCATAGCTGCCCATGCAGGTACCTCAGGGGGGCCTGATGACCTCCACCGTCACTGCAGGTACCAGCCCTGATGTCCTGCAGGGTAGGTGCATTCTAGGGTAGGGGCTCAGCAGTAATAACCCGACTGAGCCTCGACTAAACGCCTGGCACGCACGGTATTTCCCGGCAGTGATGACCCCATGCAGTCAGTCCAGCCGGTGCCATCCAGTCGGCCAGTCGATACGTGAGGCTGACCTCCATGGCGATGCCACTACTATAACTGTCACGTAGTACGTACCTGGATCGAGGGTCGAGCTGGCCCATAGGGATCCCTTGTAGAGGTAGGTACGGTGAGCTCCACGCTGGGCAGGCCTGACTGACGCTGACTGCAGCTCCAAAACCTGCCTCGATCTGCGGAGTAGCGTTTGGACGATCATCGCCTATAACATGCGTCCCACCTATCCATGATGCATGTGCCCAAGGGTCCACGAGCTCCAATACATAGTAGTACGCGTGATCCGGGGCGATACTGATTCATGGGACCTACCTTGCGTAGCCACCCCTCATCCATCCAGTGCAGCTCAGCTGGAGTCAGGTGGCATCTGGTGGAAGCTACTAGCACGTGGACCCTGGGATGTGAGCCATGATGAAGCTCAGGAGCTATGTGCCCGATATTATACAGAACCCACCATCAGTATCCATGGACCTACGGCTGAGCTGATGCATGGATAACTGCGATCTAAAGGGGGTTAGGCTGATTCACATGGGTTGTCTATGCGAACTCCCTGTGGCACTTATTGTAAAACGGGATACCTCCAGTAGATGTGGATAAGGTACGGGTATCTGGCCTCAGCTGATTTGTACTGACGTATCCGTCCATGGGACCCGGCGTCCCGGCGATCGGATGGGAGTCACCCGTGCACCTAGGGTCCCACCCCCTGGACGCTCCATATGCAGGTCCATCCATCCACGTCCCAGTCCAGGTACCTCGGCACGGGCGGTGCAGGTGAGGTGCCATCACTCAGCCTCGGTCGGCTTGGATTGCCCTCTTGATGGGGCCTCCAATACCTACCTGCACCGCCTGGATCCATAGCCCTGGACGTAGCTGACCTGCAGCTCAGTACCTAGCTCCACTCAGGTCCATTTGGGAGCATGCAGTTCAGGCTGATCAGTAGATTTTCCACGGCTAGGTCTGCAAAATTAGGCTCCCATTTGGATGTATACGGAACGCACGGCCAGATACACCTGGATAGCTCCACTGGGCACGGTGGAGGCTATACCTATAGTGGATATGCATGGATGCCCGGCCCGAGCTGGCATCATACTCCCCGATATAATAAATGGTTAGGCTGGATGGCTGACAATACGGAGGCGGACATGAGGGTATAGGGTCACTATGATCGAGGTAGGGGCTGCAGGGTACCTAGTAGCTGCCGATGCAGACATACTCCGATGGATACCAATCTGTCAGCAGGATGTCACCCAGTCAGTCCACTAGTCCAGTACGGCTCCATCAGGGCTGGAGTGCAGTACCTCGGACGCCATACTGCAGAATTAGTGGGGACGGCTCCGGGCATAGGCTGGGCATGTAGAATACAGGCATCCCTGCCAGGCTGAGTCAGGCCTGCAGCCCTAGTAGCCCCCCTGCACCTCATATGAAGTTCAGTGGGTGAATGCATGCTCACAGCCTAGGAATAATGTTCCCAAGAGACTGTACCATCAACCCAGTGCATCATGCATGGAGCTACTAGTTTGGACGTCGGAGGATGCAGTCACTCGGATGCCAGTCGAGGGGGTACCGTATGGCACGCCCCTAGCGTAGTCCGGCGAGGTATATGGACTACTGGGGAGGTGGCATCGGATCCGATGCACGCGGGCTCCAAGTACCGATCTTCTAAAATGTCCTTGGTAGCGCCACCTGGATGAGCTGCAGTACTACTGCCCCACCTAGTGCCATGGGCATGGGAGTCCCCCACCGTACGGTGCCAGGGTATCCAGCTATCGCAGGCTCGGCCGATCCACCGGGGCCGGGGGTAGTGAGGCCTCACTGGAGCTCCATGCCACGGCTCCGATTACCTTGCGGGACTTGCAGGGCAGTGAATCGTACAATGCATGTAGGACAGGCTATCATATCCTCAAGTACAAGCCTGCGGTCCGACTCATGCACGCTCCCCCACCTCGAGCCCTGCCAGGTAGCCTCCAGCCCTCACGGGTGGCAGTGGATAGGCCTCAGCTCGATGTGCACGTGAGCTGGATCGAGTGCCAGTGCAGGTCTGCTACTGCACTATCCATTGGAGCACATGTCTTTGATTCGATTGCATTCACTGCAGATCTCAGTGAGAGGGTACCCAGTGGGGGAGCTACTATGACTGGAGGTAGCTATATTACCCAGAGTGGGGGTCTGGGGTCAGGGTCAGGTGGCGAGGGTAGGTATATCCCAGTGAGCTCTCTGTGTATCATAGCCGACCATGGAGCTATGGTGTGCACATTGTGCTTGCCCCGAGTTTTTCATACAAAACATATAGGCTCGGCATCGAGGTTGAGTATATTAATAATCGGCCCAGGCATGTGAGCGTGGGCAGGTGCACTAGGGTCAGTAGCTGGATCCGATACCGTCATGGATAGGGTCCCACCTCTAGGACATTGGGAGGACCCATTTTAATACGTAGTCATATCAGGGTATATACTGCGATCACCAGGTATGCTTACTATGTCTACATTCATCGGAGGCTGGTGAGTTTTCGGGGGAGCGAGTCGGTATGTCAGTCTAGTGCAATATAGCATGTCTTACCGTAGTCTGGAGAGTCTGAGCGAGGCATGCTGACCAGAGCTGTAGTTGTCAGTTGCTGGATTTCAGCGATCGACACTATCTTCTTGCAGGCAGATGGCTGATTTGTTCATTTCAGGGGACTGACTAGTTTCTTGATGTTTGCAGGTCTTGGAGGATGCAGTTTCAGTTTTCTGAGGTTATTTACTGTGAGAGCAGTTGCTTCCAGGTGATGCTGATGTCTGTGGATTTCATGCTAGACAGGCTGGGGTAGTCTTACGATTTGGATCAGCGATTGCTTAGCAGGATTCATGCTGGTACAGCATGCGTGAGTTTATCTTAGTTTTCACGAGACTATTCTTAGGGGTCGACTGCGTGTGGTGGAGCAAGGTGGGGCTTGTGAATTGTCTTGTGGAGTTTTCAGAGGCTATCACGTAGTCAGTCTGGAGTCTATTTCGTTCCATTTGCTTGTTAGTTTTTGAGGTTTCGGGGAGGTGTTCATTTCTGGACTATCTGATCAGGTTCTCTCACTCCGGGAGATCATTCATTCGTGGTAGTTCTGAGCTTAGGCGTAGGGGATGCTGTAGTGCTGATTGTCTGGAGCATATATGAGGTCATGTTTTTCTTAGTTCTGAGGGGTGGCTACTTGTGGAAATTTTGATGCTGTTGGAGCATTGTTCGGAGGCAGTCAGGCACTGCATCTGGATGCGTTGAATTTGTTTCATGGGACTTCAGGCCTAGGGTTCCAGTACTCTAAAAGCATGTGTTCAAAGTTTGGCCTAGCCTTTTTGTTCAAAAGTAGTGTTTTCAACCGTAGGAGATGCTACCTGCCATTGGAAGGTTTTTTAATTCTCATTCAGGCCACTGTTTGGAAAGCATGTAATCCTAGATTCTGCCAGATGCACTAGCTCAGTGAAGTTGTCTGGTGCAGAAAGCCATCTAGGCCATCTTAATGCACAGATTTGAAAGCGGTTTACTAAACTAACTGTATCCTAATGTCAGGCTTTTCCAAAAGGTATTGGCGTGTAAGTTCGTGCAGTCTTGGATAATGGCATTGTCCTATGCCTGTAGAGCCGTCCCATCCAAGGTGTGCCGAAGGAAGGTGACTCCAAGATCTTAATGGATTGTGAAATTTGTTGAAAGGCATCCCCTCAGGATAAAACTGCAGCCTGCTTTGGAGCCCACCAAAAGGTCTGTTCTTCAGGCATGGATGAACCTTAGGAGAAGTTATAAAGTTCTACCTCTGGTAATGGTAGGTCTAAACAATATGGATGCAGCCATTAATGTATGCAGACCATCCATTCAAGTAGCAGCTTCAGTAAAATGTCCTGTGTGATGGGTAGCCATCGTCAAGCATGATTAAAGCTGTATTAGAAGTTGGCTGTGACTTTCAAATTGTGGAGTGGGGCCCATTGATATTGGCCTTCAGAAGGTTCCAGTAGACTGGTAGATACTTTCCATTAACCACTAAGGACTGTTTTGGCCACCCGCCATTGTGCAATTTCCTATCCATTTGAAACTTTGTCTGTTTGAAAGTTCTGACTTTCCTTGCACGCTGTTTTGGGGAGCCATGAAGGAGCTACAAAGTATGCCAAAGTTAAGCTTTAAGCAGTGTTTCTGCTGGTGCGCTTGAGTATTAGGTCCAAGCCCGTAGGCTTAGCGAACATAGATTTGGGACCTCTGTGTGTACATCCAAGGTGTGCAATAGTTTTTCCCCCCTGTTCTGTGGGTTATGGAAGAACGTAGGCAAATGAATAGCTTGGTTCAAGGATACCCTGGATACCACCTTTGGCATGAAAGTAGGATTGGTTCCCAGAAACACTATCCTGGTGAGAGATAAGGAAAGGCTGCACTGCCATTAGTGCCTGTAACTCGGATACTCTTCTTGCTGAAGTGATTGCCAGAAGGAAAGCAGTTTTCCAAGATAAGAACTGTAAGTCTGCTGATGCTGCTGGTTCAAAAGGGGGTAATGTTAATTTCTCCAGTATAAAATTGAGATCCCATGTAGGCAGAGGGGGTCTCCTTGGAGGTTTTACATTTTTGATCCCTCTTAATTGTCTGAGGAGAGGATGAGAGAAGATAGGTGGATCCATGTTGTACTCTGCTGAAATTGCTGAAGCATGAATCTTAATGGAAGAATAGGACAGGCCATTGTGGAACAGTTCTGCTAAATATTCTAGGATGTGTGCTAGGTTTGCCAGTGTGATATTTGTACCCTTTGATGCGCTCCAAATGAGGAATCTCTTCCATTTAGCTGAGTATGTCTTCCTTGTGGAGGGTCTGCAAGCCTCCAGGATAATGTCCTTGACCCTCTGAGATAAAACAGTTTTGTTTTAAGCAATTTTTCAGGCAGTTAGCTGCAGTGTTTTCAAGTTTGGATGCAGGGTCTTGAAGTTGTTCTGCGTTAGAAGAGGCCATAGAGGTAGAGGCCATGAGTTCGCCCGAGACATGCTTCTCAGTAGCGGGTACCAGTGCTGCCTTGGCCAGTCTGGAGCTATCAGTATCACCTTTGGCTGTTCCTCCCTGATCTTCAGTAGAACTTTGTACATCAATGGGAGAGGTGGAAAAGCATACACTGTTAGGGCATTCCAGCTGAAAGAGAGAGTCCACCCTCCAGGCTTGTGGGTGGTATACTCTTGAGCAGAATTTCTTCAGTTGGTGGTTGAGTGGGGAGGCGAGCAGAATTTCTTCAGTTGGTGGTTGAGTGGGTAGGCGAACAGGTCTATCTCTGGCATTCCCCATTTGCTTGTTATGATTTTGAAGATGTCTGGATGCAGCATCCATTCATGAGCATCCGTGGTAGTTCTGCTTAGGCTGTCTGCTAGTGAATTATATTTTCCTGGTACGAATTTGGCCTGCAACTGGATGTTGAGATTCAGGCCTAGGTTCCACAGATCCATTGCCATCCGGCATAGAAGGTAGGAATGCGTGCCTCCCTGTTTGTTTTATGTACCACATGACTGTGGTGTTGTCCGTCCTTATCAGCAGATGTCCTTGCTGGAGGAATGATTTGAATGACTCGATTGCATGTTTCACCGCCAACATCTCCTTTAGGTTTATGTGCAAGTTCAGCTGGTCCTGAGACCATAGGCCTTGAATACACTTGCCCTCCATGTGTGCTCCCCATCCTAGGTCTGAGGCGTCCGTGGTGATGGTCTGCCTTTGTTGTGGTTTGTTGAAAGGCAACCCTCTGTTGGACTGGCAGGCCTGAGCCCACCACAGGAATTCCTTTTTCAGGCATGGAATGATTGGTATCATGGTTTCTAGACTGTGGCTGTGTTGAAACCATACATTCCTTAGGTACCATTGTAATTTTCTCATATGTAGCCTGGCATGCGGGATCAAGATTATGCAGGATGCCATGTAACCCAGGGCCTGCAGGACTTTCCTTGCAGTGAGCAGAGTTTGTCTGGTCAAAGCCATGAAGTAGACTGGAAGTTGCTTTTGTTTTTCTTCTGTGAGAAAAGCCATCTGAGTCATTGTGTCCAGATCCGCACCCAAAAATGTTATCCTTTGGGATGGCACTAGTCTTGACTTCTGGATGTTGACTGTGTATCCCAAGGCCTGTAACAGGCGCATGACACAGGCCAAATCCTTTATTAGTTTTGTCTTGTTGTCCGCTTGTATTAGGCAGTCGTCCAGGTATGGATAGATTTGAATTCCCTGAAGCCAGCAATGTGCAATTACTGATGCCAGGCATTTCGTGAATACTCTGGGTGCAGTAGATAAGCCAAAGGGCAATGCTCAGAATTGATAATGCTCTGATCCTGCAAGAAATCTGAGGTGTCTTCTGCAATCTGGTCGTATAGGGACGTGCAGGTATGCCTCCTTGAGATCTAGAGTCACCAGCCAAGACTCCTTGCCCAACATGGGAAGAAGTTGCTGTAGGGTCAGCATCTTGAATTTTGGCACAATGAGATATGTGTTTAGTGCGGACAAGTTGAGAAAATCCTCCACTGGTTTTCTTTTCTTGGTACAAGGAATAGTCTGGAATAAAATCCTTGGCCTTGTTCCATAGATGGTACCCTTTCTATAGCTTTCATCTGAAGTAAATTTTGGATTTGTCTTAAAGCCTCTGGCTTCTGGTTTGGTGGAAGGTTTGGCATTCTGCTCCTTCTTGGAAAAGTCTGGAAGTGAAACCTGTATCCTTTGTCTATGGTTTGCAATGTCCATTTGTCTTTTGTAATGCAATACCAGTTTTTCGAGAATAAAGACAGCTTTCCGCCCAAGGGTGCTTCCAGTTGTTCCCTGGTAGGCGGAATCAGAGTCAAGTCATTGTGTCCGTCCTGTAGAAGTGGTTGTAGTTGCAGCTGTGGCAGTACTCCTCTGGTTGGCAGGCTGCCACTGACTACCCCTGTAGGCACCCTTTGATTGACCTCTGCCTCTTAAGGCCTATTCCTGCCCCTCTGTGTTCTGGAGGTGTCTGGAAAGGACCAATTCTTTGAAGGCCAGTTTCTGCTGAACCTCCCAGAGGTTGAACCTGCAGAAAATCCTTTACTGTTTGCACAGATTTTGCTTTTTCTTCCACTTTCTTTAGAATCTCCTGTGCAGGGGAGCCAAATAAACTTTGTTTCTCCATTGGAGCATCTAGGAGTTTAGCCTTGACATGGTCTGGCAAGGCTTGCTCTTTTAGCCAGGCATGTCTTCGAATTACTGCCCCAGTCATAGCTGATCTAAATGAAGCCTCCAGTGCATCATAGCCACATTTTAAGAAAGGATTACTGACCTGCTGAGAGTTGTGTACCAAATCCTGAAGGGACTTTCGGTCTAAAGGTTCAGTAGAAGAAAGCTTTTTATTCAGCTGATCTAACAAATATTCCTGGTACTGTATCATGTGGAATTGACAGTTTAATGCCCTGGCAGAAAGAGTAGCAGATGTATAAACCTTTTTTCCCCATCTCTCTAATGCTCTCGACTCTCTTTCAGAGGGTAGGGGGTTTTTGGCCGTGGCAGCTGCAACACCTTTTGGGCCCTGAGATATAGTTTCTGGGTCTGCAGCATGGGCTTTATACAAATGGAAGTGAGAATCCGGGACCCTGTAGTATCTGTCAGGTTTGGCGGGGGCCGGGGGAATAGAGTCAGGGGCAGAACTGACATCATTATATGCATCATCAACTACAGTTAGCACAGGTGGTATGGCTAAAGGCCTATGCTGTGGTAAGTGTAAAAAGGTTCTTAATCTTTTTCTAGAATCAGAGAAATCCTGACCCTGTCATTGAAAGTGTTCCCTC
Source organism: Protopterus annectens (assembly GCF_019279795.1). Lineage (NCBI taxonomy): Eukaryota > Metazoa > Chordata > Ceratodontiformes > Protopteridae > Protopterus > Protopterus annectens. The sequence continues at coordinate 398,405,178 of NC_056745.1, read as the reverse complement.
ATTGAATGCAAAGTTTCCCCAAAGGAAAATTCTTCAGGAGGGGAGGCAGAAGGAATAGAGTCTTCTGCATCTGAATCCTCATAAGGAGAATATGGCCCTTCCCGATGGTCTGATAAATCAGATCCATCCGAGGAGTAATCTGAGGAGAGAGGTTCAGTCCTAGGCCTTTTGTCAGGAGGGTGGTGGGAGGCCCTGTCTGGGTGAGGTTGGGAACCCCTAATAATGGATATAAGGTCCTCAGCATAGCTGAGAATCTGAGAAGTTGAGGAAGGTCTCTGAGAAGCAGCTTTTGCAGGTAAGGCTTTTGAAATTTTAGCTGCTTTAGCTCTGGAGAAGGCCTTAATAGACATAGAAGCAGGGGGCCTAGCTGCCCCACGTGCAGGAGTAGAAATGTCCAATGGAATGGTGTCGGACAATTCTTGTGCGCTTGCTTCTTCGGTAGGGATTTCTGTAGCTGACGCAGCCGGGGCCTCTCTGGCCTCGGTTGGCGGAGGGATGATTTCGGCAGAAGTAAGAACAGAGGACTCTGTTTCAGCCGAAACAGAAACACTCGCAGTAGGCCTAACCGTGGTTTCAGCCGAAACCGCTGGCCGCAAGTGTCGGTCCTTTTCCTTGCATTTTTTGGCTAAATGTGTAGTCGGAGTCTCCGACGGCATTTTATATGCAAAAGCGGATCCAAAAAACTCTTCTGCAAACTCCAACCGACGTCTAAGAGTCGGTCGGTTGAAGGAGGCACAGGCTAAACAAGCTGATACGTCGTGGTCTGGGCCTAAGCAAGGAAGGCAGTAAGAAAGGAAATCCTTATGAGGTATTTGTTTCCCCACAAGTTAAACAATTATTTACTTTGTCTGACATCGGCTGAGGCAAGAGTGTGTCCCCAACGGGGTACTTGGCTTTTTTAGAAGTCTTCGGTAGCTGAAATCGCTGGATCTGACCGACCGGTACTTGAACAGCTTCTGTTTCGGGCACCGCGCGGAAAGAAAGACTGAGGAAAATGGCGTCGGCTGATGCCTTTATACCACAGAAGCTCTGACATCGGGGAAAGTGCGACATCAGCCGAGGCCAGACCCAGACTTTGGAATCCGGCCGACCAAAGGGCTGCCTGAGGCAGGACAACCCATATGTTATGACTGCAGATGCATCCTTGAAGGACATCTACGCAATGGCACATTATATACGTGTAATTACTTGTGGCCACCCACTGCTGAGTTTGCTTCCTACAAAGTACCTCTCCCCACCAAATATAGGGATATGGCAACAATTATCATGAAATAAAAAAAAAAAACAATGCAGTCTGCGTGTGTGCCAAACAAAATAATACATAAAAATTTTACATATCTGAAGGAAAGAAAACATTTACTGGATAGGTTCCCAAGTGGTTACTGGGCTACTGACCCAAAGGTCTTTATAAGCCTACCTATGTGTACTCAATATACTAGAGAAACCCTACAATGCATCTAGACTAAACTCAAAATCTTAGCTACCAATGGCTGCACATATCTAGAAAGGTCAGAGGGGAAGTTCCCAGCAAGAAAGGTATGGTTTCCCTTACAGTCATCAAGGCTACACTTGAACAGGGTCATACAGGGGCTTTGCTGGATGTGAACTGGTAGCCTATTGAGAATAAGCAAACTCTGCAAGACATGCCCATCTCTCCAGCAGGTCCTATTTATGTCACAGGCAAGGTTAAGGGCCCTGGAGCAAGTGACTCATCCCTTTAGTCTTGAGGATGTCTGCATTTCCATTAGGTTTGCATAGGAGACTGCCCTGTAAACTAGGTGCAAATCTCCTCTAAGTAGTCTGTACACGGATAGTGACTTTATTATGTCAATATATATCATGTGGTGGAGACCCTGTAATTTTTTTTTGTTGAAAATCTGAGGTCTCAAGTTGCTGCTGGTGCCGAGCAAGATATATACAGAGGGAGCACTGTACTCAATTAATGGCCTGATGAGGGTAGAGTACAGGGAAATTTTACCCATGTTGCTTTTGAGACAATGCCCTTGCTAATGACATGAGCAGCGTGGAACATCTTCCTCATCACAGTAGACACACGGTGGTCAAAGTGTCTGGTACTTGCGTTCCCAGTTTCCACTACAGAGTGTTTCCACTACAGAGTGGTTACGTATGGTATTTTTAATTTATATGATGGTCTACAGGGATACCATTTTTTACTGAATGGTAAAAAATTTATTAGCATAGTGTTTGGAATCCATGGCTTTGGCACCAATCATTCGTTTATGTAAGTATGCAGTATATTGATCTAGTTTGGGGATTCACTGACTGCACATAAATTTGCAGTAATCACCAAACTTAGTCAGCCACAGCCACTCTTTTGGCCTGAACCTCTAAGCATACTCAGAACAGGGGACCCAGCACTAAACCCTGGGGAACCCCATTGCTGACAGGGCTGCTGGTTGAGTAAAGTCACCAACTTTGACAATGATCTGAAGAGAAGCCATTTGGCAATCCAACAGACATGAAGGTGGACTTTGAACTAGGACAGCTGAATTAATGATGCCCGAAGTAATCTACCAGGTTAATAGGCAAAACCTGACAAAACCAAAATGTGTCTGATCAAGGGTACAAAGATCACCTATGTCTATTATCAGTGTCCATAATGATTTCTTACATAGCCTTACAGGGGAGGCTGGTTAAGCTTATGGGTCTGTAGTTTCAGTCACATTTAATATTCCTATTGAGTGGCATATGATAAATGGAAAAAAAAAAAACTTACTTCAACAACTAGCAATAAAAGGTCAGTGACACGAATGCGGTTATGAGTTACACAGTCAGCTTTAGTCAAAATACCGCCTACATGCCAGTACATGTGTATATACATCCAACAACATACCACACAAGTGTGTACATCTGTATACACAGACAACTTCAGACACTGATGCACACGCATGTATGTATATTATATACATACATGTAAACCTTGTGTAGAAGATTTTCAATGCATAGATATCTAATCACTGTATATTTAACAGATAATGGCAGAAGCAAACACTCATCCCAAGTCAAAAAATCTATTAATTTAAAACAGTGTACAGAAGTACTCAAAAGCAATCCAAGCAGGGTAGGCAGTCTGTTTCCAGTGGAACATCCTTTATGTCTGTATACACACAGACGCTACATATATATATTTCTATATATATATATATATATATATATATATATATATATATATATATATATATATATATATATATATATATATATATATATATATATACACACACACATATATATATATATATATATATATACACATATATATATATATATATATATATATATACACACACACACACACACACACACACACACACACACACACACACATATATATATATATATATATATATATATATATATATACACACACACACATATATATATATATATATATATATATATATATATATACACACACACACACACACACACACACATATATATATATATACATATACATATACATATATATAGAAAGAAACTCACAAACTGCCCAAAGATATGAAGAAAAATCCACGCAACACCCAAGAACTATGTGCAGCAGCCAACCAAAGCAGCTAACATAAATCTCAAAAGCAGAATGAGATGGTTCAAATCACTGCATCACCAAAATCACAGTAGTCTCGAAATCATATATTCCAAAACATTTATTCGAAGAAAACAAGACAAGACGCAAGCGCTTTCACGATTTCAAATCACTTCATCAGACGTAACACTAGCAATTAAATCAGGCTCATATATAAATAGAAATTAATTGGTGCTCACATTTTAAAGCACCAGTGCTTAAAAACATTAAAACATCAACATATAGCTAATAAAAGCATAGTATATAAAAGACTAATCTATACAACTGCTGACAACAATAATGTCTTGCATAAAACATAAGCCTAATGTCATAGAAGCCGTATATAAAAAACGTATATAAAGCACATGAACAAAAACATAATTTGATATAATCACGGCTGGTTATGACAAAATATTAAACCTAATAACTACACAAATAAAGTACAGTTTTGTACCTACCATAAATGTAGATGTTCGAAGATCCACATTGCTGCAGTCCTGACACTTGGGTAGTCCGCTGTCCCAGTCGGCCCGAATACCAAAGTATAAGGCTGACGTCGGTCAAGGCGCATTAGTCTGACGTCAGGACGTCAGGGTACAAATGCGCATGACCGACGTCATATCCTCAGTCTTTTCTTGCCCCAGATGTCAGAAGACCCTAAAAGGTTAAGGCCAAACCAAAAAACAACAACACACCAAACACCCCTGTACCAAATATATGTACAATATATACAAAGTCAGAAAAGTACAATCCCACCCACACAACCACCCCTAAACACAGAGGGGAAGGAGGGAGGGTTTGACTGCAGCAATGTGGATCTTCGAACATCTACATTTATGGTAGGTACAAAACTGTACTATGTTCTTCATCTCACATTGCTGCAGTCCTGACACTTGGGTAGAATCCCAAAGCAGAGGTAAGGGAGGATGGCAAATCACAAAGAAGCAGGAGCTGCCAACATGCCCTGTAAAATAGCAGTGGCAAAACCAGCCCTAGGTTTAGAGTAGAGAGGAAGGTGGTAATGCTTAGAGAAAGTATGCACTGAACTCCAAGTAGCTGCCTCCAAAATATCCTTAGTTGCCACCCCCCTTAGAAATGCTGTTTAAGTGGCAGTAGCCCTAGTGGAATGAGGCCTAATCCCAGCTGGAATCTCCTTGCCATGATGGGAGTAACAGAAAGTAATGCAAAACCCAATCCACTTAGAAATAGTTTGTTTTGACACAGGCTTGCCCTGAGAACTCAAAGCAAAAGAAACAAACAACTGCTGAGACTGCCTAAAATCCTTAGTCCTGCTTAAATAATAACGCAATTGCCTGTGTACATCTAAAGTGTGCAAAATCTTTTCCCCCTTATTTTGGGGATTTGCATAAAAAGTAGGCAAATGAATAGTTTGGTTTAAAGCCACACTAGAAACCACTTTAGGCATAAAGGAAGGATTAGTACGTAAAGATACCCTATCCTTATGAAAAATCAAGAAAGGCTCAACCGCCATAAGGGCCTGCAATTCAGATAGCCATTACCTCTGCAAGAAGGGTAACAAAAAAGCAGTCTTCCATGACAAATATTTCAATTCAGCAGTAGCTGCAGGCTCAAAAGGTTGTAGAGTGAGTTTCTCCAACACAAAATTGAGGTCCCAAACAGGAGTAGGAGCTCTACGTGGGGGTCTTATATTCTTTGCCCCTCTAAGAAATTGCTTGAACAAAGGATGAGAAAACAATGGTGGGTCACAATCATAGTGAGCTGAAATTGCTGCAGCATGAATCTTAATGGAAGAGAAAGACAAACCTTTGTCCAATAACTCAGTAAGATATTGAAGAGCCACACTCAAATTCGGCTCAGAAACATCCAAATCCTTTGCTGCACTCCAAAATAAAAATCTCTTCCATTTTTCTGCGTACACCTTCCTTGTACTAGGTCTTCTGGCTTCCATAATCACATTCAAAACTTGTTGAGGAAGCTGAGACCTGCTCTGGTTCAAAACAAAATATGCCAGGCTGTTAGATGAAGAGAGTGAAGCTTGACATTGAGTAGATGACCGTCCTTCTGAGACAATAGGTGTGGAATCAAAGGTAAGGGCCATGGAGGCTTCCTTACCAGACTCCTCAGTAATGGGTACCAGTGCTGCCGAGGCCAATCTGGAGCTATTAAAATCATCCTTGGCTTGTCTTGTCTGACCTTTAGGAGTACCTTTGGGAGGAGAGGCAGAGGTGGAAAGGCATACACATGAAGATTTTTCCAACTGAAAGAAAGAGCATCCACTTTCCAAGCTGTGTGATGAAACCTTTTCGCAAAACTTTGGCAGCTGGTGGTTTAGAGGAGACGCGAACAGATCTATGTCTGGAGTTCCCCATGACACTGTCAATTTCTGAAATACATGAAGATCCAGTTTCCACTCGTGGGGAACCATGATTTGCCTGCTTAACACATCTGCTAAGGAGTTCTGTGCTCCCGGCAGAAACCTTGCTTGAAGATTCAGTTGCAAGCTTAGCGCAGTCTCCCACAAAATCATTGCTTGCCTGCATAGAGGATAAGAATGTGTTCCCCCTTGTTTGTTGATGTACCACATGACAGTTGTGTTGTCTGTTAGAATCAACACCTGCCCTGGAAGAAGTAAATCCTTGAAAGCCATTAATGCAAACTGGACTGCTAACATCTCCTTCATGTTGATATGTAGATGCTGCAGTCTGGCAGGCCACTTGTCTTGTATCCACTTTCCATTCAGATGAGCTCCCAAGCTGTGTCTGAGGCATCTGTCGTTAGAATCTGACTCGCCTCTGGCGGGTCACAGAGAGTCCCTTGTTTAGGTGACATTCCTGAGCCCACCACAAAATTCCTTTTGAATGCAAGGTATTATTTGAATGACAGTGTCCAAATCCTGGCAGTGCTGTGTCCATACATTTTGAGATACCATTGCAGCTTCCTCATATGCAGTTTGGCATTGGGAAGCACCAGAATACAAGATGCCATGAACCCTAAGGCTTGAAGGACTGTCCTTGCAGTCAGCCCGGACTGATGAGATAGTTGATGGAAGTAAAGAGAAAGATTCTTTTGTTTGTCCGGGGTTAAAAAGGCCATCTGGGTTGCTGTATTCAGTCTCACACCCAGAAAGCACATGTCTTGAGAGGGTACTAGACTGGACTTTATTTCATTCACAGAATACCCTAGGCATCTTAGCACTGCTATCACATATTCCAAATGCTGAAGAAGCACATCCCTTCCTTGAGCCAGTATCAGGCAATCGTCCAAATAAGGATAGATTTGTATTCTTTTTAGCCTGAAGAAAGCTATCACTGGAGCCAGAACTTTTGTGAATACTCTGGGCGCAGTAGATAAGCCAAAGGGGAATGCAGAGAACTGATAATGAGAATTCCCAGCTCGAAAACGCAGATACTTCCTGCAAATTAGTCTGATAGGAACATGAAGGTAAGCTTCCTTGAGATCCAAAGTTACCATCCAGTGATCTTTGCCCAGCAGAGGTAAAAGCTGTTGTAACGTCAACATTTTGAACTTGGGAATGTCCAGATAAGTGTTGAGGATAGATAATCCAAAATTGGTCTCCACGTGTTCCCCTTCTTTGGTACTAGGAACAGGAGGAATAAAATCCTAGGCCCCTTTCTGGCACAGGAACCGGCTGAATGGCCCCTATTTGGAGTAACAGAGAAATTTGCTTGTGAGCCTCTTTCTTTGTTGACGCCGAATCTCTGCCATCCCTTTGAAAGGAGGCAAGGTATGGAAATAAAACCTGTAACCGTGGTGAATGATATCCAATACCCATCTGTCTTGGGTAATTAAACTCCAGTTTTCTTTGAAAAGTGCCAACCTTCCTCCCAAAGGTGCTGCCAGACGAGAAGATTCTGGCAGCTGAAAAGGCAGGTCATTGGGTCTGTTTACGAAAGGACTGACCCCTGCCCTCACCAGAAGACTGAGCAGGTGAACTCCCTGTTCTAGGCCTAAAAGAACCTTGAGCTCTGCCCCTACCGCGTCTAGACCTACCCCTAGACTGGGAATCATAAGCAGGATATGTCCACCCCTTGGTAGGCCAATTTCTACTAAACTTCGGAGGCTGAACCTGCAAAAAATCTTTAACAGTCTGCATAGACTTAGCCTGGTCTTCCATTTTCTTTAGAACTGCTTCCACAGGCGAACCAAACACATCAGATTGTAAAGGAGCATCTAAAATCCTTGTCTTAACATGCTCAGCTAAATTCTGATCCCTCAGCCAGGCGTGCCTGCGAAGAACTGAACCAGTGGCAGCAACCCTCGAAGAGGCCTGTACAGCATCAAAACCACATTGCAAAGAATGCTTACCCACCTGTTCAGAAACATGAACTAAATCCTGCAACTCTTTACACTCAATACCTTCCGCCAGAGCATCTACCTTAGACTTTAATTGTGAAAGGAGATAATTTTGGTATTTCAACATGTG
>NC_056745.1:398347166-398382166 GCF_019279795.1 Protopterus annectens | reverse complement strand
AAAAAGCAATACAATGGCCAATCCACTTGGAAATAGTTTGTTTCGAGACAGCTTTCCCTCGTGAAGTCACAGCAAACGAAACAAATAATTGAGATCTTCTGAACTCTTTGGTTCTGAACAATTAATACCTTAACTGCCTATGTACATCCAAATAATGCAAAACTTTTTCCCCTTCATTTTGGGGGTTAGCATAAAAAGTAGGCAAATGTATAGATTGGTTCAATGCCACATTAGAAATCACCTTAGGCAGAAAAGTAGGATTAGTACGTAAGGAAACTCTGTCCTGGTGAAAAATCAGAAAAGGTTCCACTGCCATGAGGGCCTGTAATTCAGATACCCTTCTAGCAGAAGTAACAACCAATAAAAAAGCAGTCTTCCAAGACAACAACTTCAATTCAGCCGTAGCTGCAGGTTCAAAAGGAGGCAGAGTCAGTTTTTCCAAAAGAAAATTAAGATCCCAGGTAGGAGTAGGAGCCCTCCGTGGGGGTCTTATATTCTTTGCCCCTCTAAGAAACTGTTTAACCAATGGATGTGAAAATAAAGGAGGGTCACAATCATAGTGAGCAGAAATAGCTGCAGCATGCACTTTTACAGAAGAGAAGGACAAACCCTTGTCCAATAAAATAGTCAAATATTGCAATGTACAACTCAAATTAGGCAATGTGACATCAAAGCCTTTAGCTGAACTCCAAAGAAAAAATCTCTTCCATTTATCAGCATAAACTTTGAGTACTAGGACGCCTGGCTTCCAAAATAACATCCAAAACTTGTTGAGGGAGCTGAAGGCCCTCATTCTCTAAAACCGAATGCGCCAGGCTGTCAGGTGTAGGGATTGCACCCTGACATTGAGAAAATGATTGTTTACTTGAGACAATAAGTGAGGAATCCGTGGTAATGGCCAAGGTGTTCCTTGAATTAAGCTCCTCAATACAGGGTACCAATGCTGACGAGGCCAATCCGGTGCTATAAGGATCATGCAAGGTTTGTCCCTCCTGAACAGCACCTTTGGAACAAGAGGCAAAGGAGGAAAAGCATACACGTGAAGGTTGCTCCAACTGAAGGATAGTGCATCTATTTTCCAGGCTTTTGGATGAAACAGCCTTGTGCAAAACAGAGGCAGTTGGAAATTCAGAGGAGAAGCGAACAGATCTATGTCTGGAGTTCCCCAAGCCCTGTTCAACTGAAGAAATACCTGAGGGTCCAATTTCCACTCGTGAGGATCCACAATCTGTCTGCTCAGAACGTCTGCTAAAGAATTTTGTGCTCCTGGCAGAAACTGTGCTCGAAGAGTGATGTGCAGATTCAAAGCAGTTTCCCATAACAGCATTGCTTGTCTGCAAAGAGGGTAAGAATGAGTTCCCCCCTGCTTGTTGATGTACCACATGACAGTCGTGTTGTCTGTTCGAATCAACACCAGTCCTGGTTGAAGTAGGCTCTTGAATCCTTCCAAAGCAAATTGAACTGCTAGCATCTCTTTCATGTTGATATGAAAGTGAAGTAGCTCTGGGGGCCAAAGGTCTTGAATCCATTTTCCTTTGAAATGAGCTCCCCAGGCTGACTCAGAGGCGTCTGTCGTCAAAATCTGACTTGCCTCTGGTTGGGTCACAGAGAGCCCCTTGTTTAGGTGACATTCCTGAGCCCACCACAGAAATTCCTTCTGAATGCAAGGTAGAATCCGAATGACAGTGTCCAAATCGTGGCTGTGTTGAGTCCAAACGCTTTTGAGATACCATTGTAGCTTCCTCATATGCAGTTTGGCATTGGGAAGTACTAAAATGCAAGATGCCATGAACCCAAAGGCTTGAAGGACTGTCCTTGTAGTCAGCCTGGACATTACTGATAGTTGTTGGAAGTATAGGTGAAGATTTGTTTGTCCAGGGTAAGAAATGCCATCTGAGCAGCTGTATTCAGTCTGACACCCAGAAAACACATCTCTTGTGAGGGTACTAGACTGGACTTTATTTCGTTCACAGAATACCCTAGGCATCTGAAAACTGGCATTACATACTGCAGATGTTGAAGTTCGTGCTTGCCTTGAGCCAGAATCAAACAATCGTCCAGATAAGGATAAATTTGAATTCCTTTTAGTCTGAGAAAAGCTATTACTGGAGCCAGGACTTTTGTGAATACCCTGGGCGCAGTAGACAAGCCAAAGGGCAATGCAGAGAACTGATAATGCAAATTCCCATTCCGAAATCTCGGGAATTTCCTGCAACTGGCCCTGATAGGAATGTGAAGATAGGCCTCTGAGATCCAGAGTCACCATCCAGTGATCTTTGCCCAGCATAGGTAACAGCTGTTGCAGTGTTAACATCTTGAATTTTGGAATTTCCAGAAAGGTGTTTAGAATGGACAAATCCAGAATTGGTCTCCAAGAATTTCCTTTCTTTGGCACTAAGAAAAGACGGGAATAAAACCCTGTGCCTCTTTCTGCAGAAGGTACTTCCTGTATTGCTCCCAACTGAAGCAGAGAAGAAATCTGTGCCTGTGCTTCCAGTCTTTGCTGATGAGGCACATCCGGCATACCTTTGAAAGGAGGGAATGTGTGAAAATAAAACTTGTAGCCTCGATTTATTATGTCCAATACCAATTTGTCCTGGGTAACCAAATACCAATTCCTTTTGAAAAGCCCCAGTTTTCCTCCTAGAGGAGCTGCCAGCAAGGCAGAGTCCGGCAGCTGAAGACACAGGTCATTGGGACCGTTTCCGAAAGGACTGACCCCTGCCCTCCCCAGCAGAAGGGGTAGAAGAACTCAAAGTCCTAGACGTAACAGGGCCCTGAGAGGAAGCCCTACCTCTACCTCGCCTCGATCTGCCCCTAGATCGATAATCTGAAAAGGGGAAAGACCAACCCTTAGCAGGCCAATTCCTACTGAACTTAGGGGGCTGAACCTGTAAAAAGTCCTTAACTGTCTGCATAGACTTAGCTTTTTCCTCCATTTTTTTCAAAAATGATTCTACTGGAGGGCCAAAAAGAACATCAGATTGCAGAGGAGCATCCATAATTCGAGCCTTAACATGCTCTGACAAGGTCTGATCTTTAAGCCAGGCGTGCCTGCGAACAACTGAACTAGTAGCAGCCACCCTGGAAGAAGCCTGTAAAGCATCAAAACCACACTGCAAAGAATGCTTACCAACTTGGTCTGAAGCATGCACTAAATCCTGAAGCTCCTTACATTCAATACCTTCAGCTAAAGCATCTACTTTACATTGCAATTGACCCAGCAAATAATTTTGATACCTGAGCATATGAAACTGACAATTTAAAGCCCTCATAGCCAAAGTATAAGAGGTATATAGTTTTTTACCCCACCTATCCAGGGCCCTAGCATCCTTGTCCAGAGGAACTGGATTTTTAACCACAGAAGCCCCAACACCTTTGGGCCCTTGAGAAATAGTTTCCGGATCAGCCCTAGGACTCTTAAATAAGTACTTGTGAGCTTCCGGAACCCTGTAGTATCTATCTGGTTTAACCGGGGCAGGAGGCAGAGAATCTGGGTTAAGGGCAGCCTCAGAAAATACATCCTGAACAACATCCAGTACAGGAGGAATAGCCAAGGGCCTATGCTGAGGCAAACACAAGAATTCTCTTAGCCTTTTACGAGAATCAGAATAATCCTGGCCTTCCCATTTGAAATGTTCCCTCATGGAATGCAAAGTCTCAGAGAAAGAAAAATCTTCTGGAGGGGACGCAGAGGGAGTAGTGTCCTCAGCCTCCGAATCAGAATAGGGAGGGAAATCCTGAAGTTCTTCCACAGAGGAATCTGACTCATTGTAAGACTGAACCAAACCCTCCAACACTGTCTCTACCCTGGGCCTCTTCTCAGGGGGGGGCATAGAACCCCTAATTAAAGTAATCAAATCTTCAGCCATCTTTAACATGTGCTTCCTAGGAGCTGGACCCTGGGGACTAGCACCAGCAGGGGCAGACTTAGACTTAAAATGGGCTTTGCTTAGAGAAGGAGGCCTAACTACCCTATGAGGGGAGGGAACCACTGACAACAGAGAAGCACCCTCAGCCTGGCCTAACACAGGAGAAGCCACTTCCTGTAGTAACAAAAGCTCCCCTTGAGACTCTGGTAAACTTTCAGAAGGAGCCGTTGAAGTAGTCAGTGGTTCCACAGAACCAGCGTCCGGAGTGGACGACTCATCCTGTTTGGACCGCAAAGCCTTCTCTTTGCGTTTTTTTAGAAGAACCAGGCGTCGGCAAATCCGACGGCATGTTGTAATTACAACGTTTACCAAACACCAGCCTAGCACAGTCCAACCGACGTTTAAAAGTACGCTTGTTAAAAGTAGCACAAAAGCTACACCCAACAACGTCGTGCTCAGGCCCCAAACAAGGAATACAGAGTGAATGGTAATCCCTATGAGGAATCTGTTTCCCACAAGAAATACAGTTATTAACTTTTTCTGACATCCGTCAATACTGAGGCAAGAAAAAGACAAAACTGTCCCCAACGGGGTACTTAGCCCAACTTGGTCTCCGGTCTGAAACTCGAAAACTGACAATTCCAGAACGCCGAACGGCACTTGCAACTGCTGCTTCTGCTTAGGACCACGCGGCAAGAAAGACTGAGGTTATGGCGTCGGTCATGCGCATTTGTACTGACACGTACTGTCGTCAGTCTCTGGCGCCGATGACAGACGCCGGTTCTAGCCCTTTGGTATTCGGGCCGATTGTGGACAGCGGAATACCCATATGTCAGGACTGCAGCAATGGGAGACGAAGAACATCACTCCCTTGCCTGATAAAAAGTATATATTAGTTAGAAAGCATGTGAGGAAACCATTACTCTTATTTTTGTTTTACTTGCATCGCTTGTCTGTGTACTTTGACTGGAAACACTGCCTACCCTGCTTAGATTACCATCAAATACTTAGTACGAGTTGAAGTTAACTACTTTTACCATTAGCTGATCTGATCAATACACAGTGTAGCTATAGCTGATCTGATTAATACACAGTGTAGCTATAGCTGGTCTCTTTCGGTTTTTCCCGGTTAGGGGTCACCACAGCGAAACTCCGGTCTGCTAATGATTGGCAGTTGATTTTTTTACGTACCAGCTTGCCAGGCCTGACGCACAACCTTCAACGAAGGTATGCCCATTCGCGCAATTCTCCACGCAGAAGGCGCTCTAGCTGAAAATCTAACTGGACAGTCTTACTGTGAGGCAACAACGCTACCGCAGCACCACCACCGCGGGTTACAGTGTGGCTATAGCTATAACTATAGAAAATCTTTCAGAGAAGTTTTACACCTTTTTGGTTGGGAGAGACTTCAGGGATACCACTGAGATCACACAACTTTATAATCTTGAAATGCTAAAACACCAGATTTTAGCATCTCCAAATCTCCAAACTATAAAGCCGAAAACCCAACAAAACTACACCCACAAGCCAAAAAAAAAAAAAAAAAAAAAAAAAACCATCATTCACACACCACCACACAAGCACACTTACACCTACCGAATCACCCTACAAAGCACACACAAACACCTACCCTAACTTTAAGCAGGTGGGCAAGCCCACCTGCACACCCATGTGGGGGGCTGTGCCCCCCGTGCCCCCCACACCCCCCTATGTAGAACTTACAGGTCACATTACACACACAACCCACCACTACACTAAAATGCCTACCCAATAACCTTACAAGACCACTACTTACCTGAATTGCCAGCTAAATCCACAAGCCACACCGCATGTCACAAACACAACAATGCTGGATTTGACATTTCCGCATTTGATACAACGCAGTTTCGTGTAAATGCACTTTTGACTATAGTCTCAAAATAGTAAAATTCAGTACTGGTATTTCAAAATGGTCAAGTGAAACCACACACAGACACACACAGACACACACAGACACACACAGACACACACAGACACACACAGACACACACAGACACACACAGACACACACAGACACACACAGACACACACAGACACACAGACACACACACACACACAGTCTGTAGACATACAAATTATGTGGATCTATATAAACAAACCAAAGCAATGCATATGATAAAACACAATGACATGCATTTATTTAAAAAGTACAGTTTTGTACCTACCATAAATGTAGATGTTCGAGGATCCACATTGCTGCAGTCCTAACTATTGGGGTAGTCCGCTGTCCAGTCGGCCCGAATACCAAAGTATATGGCTGACGTCGGTCAGGGCGCATTAGACTGACGTCAGTACGTCAGGGTACTAATGCGCATGACCGATGTCATATCCTCAGTCTTTTCTTGCCCCAGATGTCAGAAGACCCTGAAAAGATAAGGCCAAAAACCAAAAACTCCCAAAATACCTGCACCAAAAAATATATATATACAATATATACACAATTAGCAGAATATAACCTCACCTACACAACCACCCCTAAACACAGAGGGGAAGGAGGGAGGGTAAATTGGACTGCAGCAATGTGGATCCTCGAACATCTACATTTATGGTAGGTACAAAACTGTACTATGTTCTTCATTCCACATTGCTGCAGTCCTAACTATTGGGTAGAATCCCAAAGCAGAGGTAAGGGAGGCTGGCAAATCATAAGGAAGCAGGAACTGACAACATGCCTTGCAAAATAGCTGTGGCAAAACCAGCCCTAGACTTAGAGTAGAGAGGAAGGTGATAATGCTTAGAGAAAGTATGCACTGAACTCCAAGTAGCTGCCTCCAAAATATCCTTAGTTGCCACCCCTTAGAAATGCTGTGGAAGTGGCAGTAGCCCTAGTGGAATGAGGCCTAATCCCAGCTGGAATCTCCTTGCCATGATGGGAATAACAAAATGTAATGCAACACCCAATCCACCTAGAAATAGTTTGTTTTGACACAGGCTTGCCCTTTGAAGTCAAAGCAAAAGAAACAAACAACTGCTGAGACTGCCTAAAATCCTTAGTCCTGCTCAAATAATAACGCAATAGCCTGTGTACATCTAAAGTGTGCAAAATCTTTTCCCCTTTATTTTGGGGATCTGCATAAAAGGTAGGCAAATGAATAGTTTGGTTTAAAGCCACACTAGAAACCACCTTAGGCATAAAGGAAGGATTAGTACGAAGATACCCTATCCTTATGAAAAATCAAAAAGGCTCCACTGCCATAAGGGCCTGCAACTCAGAAACCCTTCTTGCAGAAGTAATGGCCAACAAAAACAGTCTTCCATGACAAGTATTTCAATTCAGCAGTAGCCGCAGGCTCAAAAGGTTGTAGAGTAAGTTTCTCCAACACAAAATTGAGATCCCAAGCAGGAGTAGGAGCTCTACGTGGGGGTCTTATATTCTTTGCCCCTCTAAGAAATTGCTTGAACAAAGTATGCGAAAACAATGGTGGGTCACAATCATAGTGAGCTGAAATAGCTGCAGCATGAATCTTAATGGAAGAGAAAGACAAACCTTTGTCCAGTAACTCAGTAAGATATTGAAGAGCCACACTCAAATTAGGCTCAGTAATCTCCAAATTGTTTGCTGCACTCCAAAACAAAAATCTCTTCCATTTTTCTGTACACTTTCCTTGTACTAGTTCTTCTGGCTTCCATAATCACATTTAAAACTTGTTGAGGAAGCTGAGACCTGCTGTCTTTCAAAACAGAATATGCCAGGCTGTTAGATGTAGAGAGTGAAGCTTGACATTGAGCAGATGACCGTCCCTCTGAGACAACAGGTGTGGAATCAAGGGTAAAGGCCATGGAGGCTTCCTTACCAGACTCCTTAGTAATGGGTACCAGTGCTGCCGAGGCCAATCTGGAGCTATTAAAATCATCCTTGGCTTGTCTTGTCTGACCTTTAGAAGCACCTTTGGAAGAAGAGGCAGAGGTGGAAAGGCATACACATGAAGATTTTTCCAACTGAAAGAAAGAGCATCCACTTTCCAAGCTGTGTGATGAAATCCTTTCGTGCAAAACTTTGGCAGCTGGTGGTTTAGTGGAGAAGCGAACAGATCTATGTCTGGAGTTCCCCATGACACTGTCAAAGTTAGAAATACATGAAGATCCAGTTTCCACTGTGGGGATCCATGATTTGTCTGCTTAATACATCTGCTAAGGAGTTCTGTGCTCCGGCAGAAACCTTGCCTGAAGAGTTAGTTGCAGACTGAGCGCAGTCTCCCATAAAATCATTGCTTGTCTGCACAATGGGTAAGAATGTGTTCCCCTTGTTTGTTGATGTACCACATGACAGTTGTGTTGTCTGTTAGAATCAACACCTGCCCTGGAAGAAGTAACTCCTTGAAAGCCATTAATGCAAACTGAACTGCTAACATCTCTTTCATGTTGATATGTAGATGCTGTAGTCTGGCAGGCCACTTGTCTTGTATCCACTTTCCATTTAGATGAGCTCCCCAAGCAACATCTGAGGCATCTGTCGTTAGAATATGACTTGCCTCTGGCCGGGTCACAGAGAGTCCCTTGTTTAGGTGACATTCCTGAGCCCACCACAAAAATTCCTTTTGAATGCAAGGTATTATTTGAATGACAGTGTCCAAATCCTGGCAGTGCTGTGTCCACAGATTTTTGAGATACCATTGTAGCTTCCTCATATGCAGTTTGGCATTGGGAAGCACCAGAATACAAGATGCCATGAACCCTAAGGCTTGAAGGACTGTCCTTGCAGTCATCCCGGACTGAAGAGATAGATGATGGAAGTAACTGGAAAGATTCTTTTGTTTGTCCGGGGTTAAAAAGGCCATCTGGGCTGCTGTATTCAGTCTCACACCCAGAAAGCACATGTCTTGAGAGGGTACTAGACTGGACTTTATTTCGTTCACAGAATACCCTAGGCATCTTAGCACTGCTATGACAAATTTCAGATGCTGTAGAAGATCTTCTTTTTCTTGAGCCAGAATCAGGCAGTCGTCCAAGTAAGGATAGATTTGGATTCCTTTTAGCCTGAAGTAAGCTATCACTGGAGCCAGAACCTTTGTGAATACTCTGGGCGCAGTAGATAAGCCAAAGGGCAATGCAGAGAACTGATAATGAGAATTTCCAGCTCGAAAACGCAGATACTTCCTGCAACTTAGTCTGATTGGCACATGAAGGTAAGCTTCCTTGAGATCTAAAGTTACCATCCAGTGATCTTTGCCCAGCAGAGGTAAAAGCTGTTGTAACGTCAACATTTTGAACTTGGGAATGTCCAGATAAGTGTTGAGGATAGATAAATCCAGAATTGGTCTCCACGTGTTCCCCTTCTTTGGTACTAGGAACAGGCGAGAATAAAATCCTAGGCCCCTTTCCGGCACAGGAACTGACTGAATGGCCCCTATTTGGAGCAACAGAGAAATTTGCTTGTGAGACTCTGTCCTTTGAAGAGGAGGAATGTCTGGCATGCCTTTGAAAGGAGGCAAGGTATGGAAATAAAACCTGTAACCGTGGTGAATAATATCCAGAACCCATCTGTCTTGGGTAATTAAATCCCAATTTTCTTTGAAAAGAGACAGCCTTCCTCCCAAAGGTGCTGCCAGGCGAGAATGTACTGGCAGCTGAAAAGGTAGGTCATTGGGTCTGCTTACGAAAGGACTGACCCCTGCCCTCACCAGAAGTCTGAGCAGGGGAACTCCCTGTCCTAGGCCTAAAAGAACCCTGAGCTCTGCCCCTACCACGTCTAGACCTACCCCTAGACTGGGAATCATAAGCAGGATAAGTCCATCCCTTAGTAGGCCAATTTCTACTAAACTTGGAGGCTGCACCTGTAAAAATCTTTAACAGTTTGCATAGACTTAGCCTTGTCCTCCATTTTCTTCAAAACTGCTTCCACAGGCGAACCAAACAACACATCAGACTGTAAAGGAGCATCCAAAATCCTTGTCTTAACATGCTCAGCTAAATTCTGATCTCTCAGCCAGGCGTGCCTCGAAGAACAGAACCAGTGGCAGCCACCCTGGAGGAGGCCTGCACAGCATCAAAACCACACTGCAAAGAATGTTTACCAACCTGTTCAGACACATGAACTAAATCCTGCAACTCTTTACACTCAATACCTTCAGCCAGAGCATCCACCTTAGATTTCAACTGTGAAAGAAGATAATTCTGATATTTTAACATGTGAAACTGACAATTCAACGCCCTCATGGCTAAAGTGGAAGAAGTATACACTTTCTTTCCCCATCTATCCAAAGCCCTTGCCTCTTTATCAGGAGGGACAGGATTTTTAACTGAGGCCTTCACACCTTTAGGCCCCTGAGAGACAGTTTCTGGGTCTGCCCTAGGACTCTTAAAAAGATACTTATGAGCTTCAGGCACCCTATAATACCTATCCGGTTTAACTGGGGCAGGAGGCAAAGAATCAGGATTCAGGGAAGCCTCTGCAAACACATCTTCCACCACATTCAAAACAGGAGGTATAGCCAAAGGCCTATGCTGGGGTAAAAACAAGAATTCCCTAAGCCTTTTCCTGGAATCAGAGAAATCTTGACCTTCCCATTTAAAATGCTCCCTCATGGAATGCAGAGTCTCTGAAAATGAAAAATCCTCAGGAGGAGAAGCAGAAGGAGTAGAATCATCCACATCAGAATCAGAATAAGGAGCGAACTCCTGCAAGTCTTCAGCCGAAGCCTCCCTAGCCCCCGAGCATTGCTCAAAACTCTCAAACTCAGGTTCCACCCTAGGCCTCTTATCAGGAAAGGGCATAGAACCCCTAATCATAGTAATCAAATCCTCTGCCATTTTAAGCATATGTTTCTTAGGCAAAGATCCTGAAGTACTAGGAGAAACCCCCACAGAAGCTAAACTTGGCCTGCCCCTCAAAGAAGCCTTGGAAACTGAAGGAGAGGCTCTAACCACCTTAGGAAGAGAGGGAAGAACAGCCACCTGAGAAGCCCCTCAGCCTGGCCTACTTCCTGAGAGGATACATCCTGTAACAGTAAAGTCTCTTCCTGAGACTCCAAAGAGACACCTGGCAAAACCTCCGGCTCCACTGAGCCTTCCAAAGAACCGACGTCTGGGACTGTCGGTTCCTCCACCCTAGGCTTTGCTGCTTTATCTTTGCGCTTTTTAGCCGAAGCCGGCGTCGGAGCATCCGACGGCATTTTATAATTACAACGCTTCCCAAACACTAACCTGGCACAGTCTAACCTTCTCTTAATAGTGCGTTTGTTAAATCTAGCACAAGAGCGGCATCCAACAACGCCGTGCTCAGGCCCTAAACAAGGTATACACAAAGTATGGTAATCCCTATGAGGTATCTGTTTCCCACAAGAAATACAGTTATTCACTTTTTCTGACATCCGGTTAAATACTGAGGCAAGAAAAACCAAAATATTCCCAACGGGTACTTAGCCAACTTTGATTCGGTCTGAAACTCTGACTTCAGAAACTTTCAGAACGCCAACCTGCACTCGCAAAATTGCTTCTGCATCGGACCATGCGGCAAAAAAGACTGAGGATATGACGTCGGTCATGCGCATTAGTACCCTGACGTACTGACGTCAGTCTAATGCGCCCTGACCGACGTCAGCCATATACTTTGGTATTCGGGCCGACTGGACAGCGGACTACCCCAATAGTTAGGACTGCAGCAATGTGGAATGAAGAACATTTATCTATTTCCATCCTGATAAGGGAGGAAGTTGTCTCCAACACTGCCATCTGAGTCACAGGGGCAAGTCTGAAAAAAGCTAAGAGAATTCCAATATTAAACAGTGAATTATTCCACTGAAACAACTGGGTGCACTCCATACTAAGTTTTATTAAAATAAATCCATGCCTTGAATTGCAAGCTGGTCAATAAGACAAATCAGGGCTGTGGCTTTACAACCACACAAATATAAAACTTTACATACTGCATACATACTTACTTATGCATGCAGACAGAAAATACAAGGAAAGACTGCATTTGCCTCAACTTTCAAATGGTGATCAATGTAACACCACTGCAGTCAAATATTCAGCGAGAGTGAAAGATTAAAACATTTTTACCACAGTGCATGGAAGAAAGAACATTTGCTGGATGTAGTCAGTATTATACAGAGTAACTGTGCGACTCCTGAAGGAGTCAGCTAATGGGAAAGTACTTTTAGTACAGCAAGCCTGTTTTCAAAGTTGTCAGACATGTTTGTTATTCTTCTAGAATCTTAGGACATTTGCAACTCAGTGGCTTTATTTCAAAGATGCAACTGTCCAAAGCAATGCAGTCCTGTGAAATGACAAACTGTCTTATAAAATATAGAAGTCTGCATGCCTACATGCACTAATAAGCAACACTAGTGCTGACCATATGAAAACAGTTGGGACAGACCCTTTTTGGTCAGTTGTGTCCCATGGGGGGGGACCGGCAAATGAGCTGAGATTTTCGGACAGTAAAATCTTTCCCAAGTTTTCTTAATAGTTGCACACAAGAGATATTTTGTTTCTGAAACACCTATTACATGAAAAATAGCAGAAGCAACCTAAATGCTACAATGAGCGCTTACTTGCGCACAAAGTAGAAGTTCTGTACTTTGCACTGACTGTACAAATGCTTTGTCCTGCAAAATCTCACATTTCTATAAAAGAAGTTTTACTTTGGGCATTTGAAAAGGTGGCAAACCCATATGAAAATTAGTGTAGGGAAAAATGTAGCAACAGCTTCCATGGGACCAGATACCAGGTTGCATCCTACAGGATTTACCAAAATAACTGGCATTACACCAGAGTGCCCTGTTCAGCTACAGTCTCAGTTGAGGCTTTGTTACCATTGAATGGCACACTGCTACAGTCATCCCACTCCAAAGAAGATTCGACTACAGACCCTAGGAACTACCTTAGCTTAACCAGCCTGATCTGTAAGACTACGGGACGTATTAGTACAGATCTTGTAAGGATTTAGGGAACCTTTAAAACCTGGACTCCACGCAGTTTGGGTTTGTGAAAGGCAGATCCCAGCATGGTTTTAGGCCATTCCATAGCACCACTACTGCCCTTCTTTCCTTCACTGATTCTATCAGCAGAAACTGTAATATTCTCTCTTCAGCTCCTTATTGACCTTTCAAAAGCTTTAGACATGGTTAACCACCCTTTGCTTATAAACAAACATTCTAAAATCACTTTTTTGACTCACTGGCAATACAATGGTTCACTTTCTACCTCAGCAATAGGCAGCAAGCAGTGCTCTGGGAGAATAATCTATCATCCCTCCTGCAGTCACTTTGGGTGTCCCCCAGGGCTCAGTTCTAGGCCCTCTACTTTTCTCTATATTTATATATGATCTGCATTTAGCTATTCCACAAGCTACCTGCATACAATATGCAGACGATTCTACACTTATTTGCACAGCTAAATTTTCTTCTGAACTACAATCCATAACTCAGGTGTTTAACACAGTAGAGTCATTTTTTTTTTTAAAGCATAGTCTCCTCTTGAATCCCAAAAACACAAAACTCCTACTCTTTACTCCTACCCTTAAGTCCACACCATCAGACTTCAGTCCTCTCTAATAATGGTATCCTCATTTCTCCCGACTCCAACACCAAACTCCTTGGAATTACAATACATAACCTTAATTTCAACTCTCACATTAACACTATAAAAGTTAATAGAATGGGCTCCCTATATAGGATTAGACCCTTCCTTACTCTACAACTAAAACCACTAAAAATCGCCCACTCACTTCTAATCTCTATTCTGTTCTATGACTCACCAATTTACACAAACCTGACTAAAAACATGCTCAAACTAGCTAGATCCTATAATAAAACATTGCCCGATTTGTCACTGGAAACCCCTTCAGAACCCATCACTGTCACAATCAAAAACAACTTGGTTGGCTTGAACGACATAATCTGCTTCAATTTAACCAACTTACCATAGCCCATAAGGTCCTCAATGATCCAAACTCCAATACTCTCTAACATTATAATCCCCTATAAAAATCTCAATACCTTATGCTCTTCAAATAAACTATTAACATAAACAAGTCCAACATGGCAGGTGACTCTCTTCAAACACAGCTGGCAAAAACTGGAACCTTCTACCTAGTGAACTTAAATTACTTCCTTCCCAACCCCTCTTCTAAGGAATAATTTGAGTTTTTGTTTGAACACACTGGTTATGCCCTTGCAGTAACCCTGACTAGAATTTCACCCCTGTTCTACCACTTGCTAGCTTTTACTTAAAACTAGATAATACTGTTTAGCATGAATGAAAGAGTGAACTGTAAAACTACTGTAACATTCAAGTATTTTACTCCTCTGAAGATAATGTCCTAAATTTTGTCATTTTATGTACAAAACATATTTGATACAACTGCTATTTAATCTTTAACCTTTGTTATTACTGTGGTTAGTTTGGAGCTTTTCTCCCCGGGACTCTACTGAAAATGGACATATATACAGTTAGACTAGCCTGGTCAACAAATGTAAAATAAAATAAAATTAAAAAATAAATGTCTGCTCAATTTGATAGACTTCTTCAAAGTTGTCACCAGAGCAGTGGATGAAGGCAAAGCAGTAAACACAAGCTACCTCAATCTAGCCAAAGCCTTGGCCACCATCCTACACTTTGGAATCATTGATATGCTCACTAATCTGAACATTAACCCTTACATCACTAGATGGTTTGCCAACTGGCTCACTGACAGAACCCACATGGTGAAAGCAGCAGACTCCAAATCTGACTATTGAGCAGTTACAAGTGGGAGTCCCACAAGGATCAGTTCTGGGTCCTCCGTTTGGAATTACTTCTCTGAAGTTAAAGCCAACACAAAGGGACTCTGGTTAACCAAATTCACGGACTGCAAACTGGGATCCATTATTTATTCTCAAGCTGATGTGGACATCCTACAAAAAGGCCTCACGGACACCAACTGGTACCAAAACCATGGCCTTAGTCTCAACGCCAAAAATGCATAGTCATTCCCTTCAGGAAAAACACTGTGCCCACATACTACCATATCAAAGGGAGCCCACTTAACTCTAAAGGTGTTAAGGCATCTAGGGACACTGGTAGATGGCAACCTCTCAGACAACCATGACACCACTGTAGTTAGTAAGTCCTACATGGCACATTTCTTCAAAAAGGGTTTGTCATTCAAGAAAAATAAATAAGTCTACTTGTCCCTCAGATCCATTAGAGAGTACAATGCCCCATTTGGCATGCACCTCACTAGACAACTCCAGCAACTGGAGAGGATGGACTAAAAAATTTCAACTTTAGTCCGTCTCATATCGCCTACATAGGCAATCTCTGCTTGACACACAGACCCATGTCTGACCCAGTTTTGATGGACTTGCTTAATCTGAAAAAATCCCAGTCCTTCTGTGCTACTTGCTCCAAAGACCTCAACCTAATCACCACATTAAACAAAACCTACTGGAGGTTTATGTTCCTAACCCAGAGACTTCAAATACTCTGGAATAAACTCCCTTTTCAAGTCAGAGCACCTCACTGGCCCTCTTCCAGAGAAGTCTTGGAGTGGATGGGAAAAGGAAGTTCACCTGGGGATCGCGTCAATTGCATTGCTAGACAGGGGGACAGGGAACCAACGTCTGGTAAACCAGATGATTAGGAACACTACTGGGCCAGACTTACATTGGCTCCAGGGCCATTAGCCCAATACTTACCTATGGAAAAAAAAAAAAAAAAAAAAACTGTAAAGGCTGCAGCTCCAAATGCTACTAGATACCCGCTCTGGCTGAGGCTAAACCAGTCATTTGACTAATGTAATAGCCTACGGGTGGGGGAAGGAAAATACAAAAGGACATACTGTGAAGTCTTAGCACTTCTCCCACTGAAGTTTTGTGAAATCTGACTAACCGCATGCTAACAAGCTTCTCTGAAGAATCTGCCTGTGTGTGAACATGCGACTTGCACTTAGCGAATGTAAATAAAGTAGTCTAGCAAGCAAGGGAAGAAACAAAATATCCCTTTAAAAGCATTGCACTACTCTAGTAGCAGCAGCAGCAATCTGGTAATGAAACTCCTGAAAGGCCACTTCAATGGCTAAAATGCAGAGTAATCTAATGAATGGCTCACCGGGAGTTATCAATAGAACTGCAATTTGAGATCTAATTTGGTTAACACCTTTGAAACTTACTTCAGGCTCTCTATCCCACCCCCCTCAGCCAAAGGTGAGCATGCTCAGAAAGACAAACCTGAAAATACTGGAAGGCCGAATTAAAACAAAAACATCCCTGGGATTGTGCCTTTAAAGGAATTTAAACTCTTTCTGGTCAGTGGACAAAATGTATGTAGTGCATTCAAAACTATCTTAATATTTGGTAAAATCATGTTCAGATGTTAAAACACAGCAAAGTCATACAAATAGTAAATGTATAAATGCTGAAACAATGCTGTCATAAAAATGGAAGCGGAAGATTAAAAAAAGCCTCTACTGTCCAACACAGTATGCCACACAGTGCAAGTCTGAGAAACATCCTCAAACAGTAAAGACAACCATATATGTTAAAGAAAAAAGCCAAAGAACTTTTAAGTAGAAATTCCCCACAGGAATTACTGTTACACCCTATAGGCAACAAAAAAAATTATAACCTGAGCAGCAAGCAGGAAAAAAAAATTCAGCAACGGATCTTGTAGAAGTTGTCCGATCACTTTCTTTGGATAGCAGGAAAACTCACAGCTGCAAGCTTCTCTCTCAGGATATGTTCAGCCAGTCAGCTGTCACAAGTGGAAAAGTAGTCCGCTTTTGAAAGCTGGCCAGTACCGGCTTACTTTGGCAGACAATTCAAAATGCCACAGTGAAAAGTGAACATTACTGTCCAAAGCAAAGAAAACGCATCAGTTTTCCTGGGCTTCTTGTGGAGCAAACAGATTGCTGGGAAGCAAATTGATCCATTTCAGTTCTCCATGGCTGGGTCAACTCCTTTGTAGAACACAAAACTCAATCTACTGACATCCACATTTCCAGTAATTATAGCTGTACTATTGCCTATGTACACCTCCACAGTTGTACTTGAGAGCTACATTTAGATCCCATTTCACACAGGTGCAAGCCACAGAATAAACTGTCAGTTGTTGGTCCCGAAAAGATGTTCACCAACCTCCTTTTGCAGTCTTGTCAAAACCTTTCATCATGCATCCACAGATTACATAATCTGCTGCACTTTACTGTAGCTACTGCATATACTCACATTTAAAATTTGTGGAGAGCCTGCTCTTTGCTATCAAATCCTCAATTATGAAATTAGGTAAGCTCATGGAGGACAGAAATGGCCACAAAATCCACTGACCAAGAGTACAGCACCTTACCCATGAGGGAGGGGACACAAATGTCTGCTTTAACCAGGAGCACTATGGGTCATTTTAAAGTAAAGGACACTACTTTTCATTTAAGTTAACACATCAGGAGTGCCCCTGCAAAGTCACATCCCAGGTGACCTAATTTTGTCTAGTGGCAAGGCTGTCCATGCAACTGATGAGCTTAAATTTCCAATTAAGCGGATTAAGCCAGACAATTTTTCTGCAACTGCCAGTTTTGGGCTCCAGCACTGCAGTCCCATTCTCTGCAGTTCCCTTGCCCAACTCAGATCAGGCGTTCTCCCTTTTGAAGGGGGATCTTATACATATAAAGCCCTCCACATGCACACTCGCACACCAGTTGGCACTGCAGACAGATGGGTCAAACAAGGCACCACCATAGTGCAGCCTGGTAGAAAGTTCCCATTACTTCACTTCCCACCCAAGTCCCTGCCTGATGTGCCATCACTAGTATGTCTGAAAGGCCCATAAGTCACAGGCCAAATGCATACATTTTGGCCAAGTCTCACAAGGTTAAGGTCTTTCTCTGCATCCCCCCCCCCCCAACAGTAAATCTCCCAAACTTTTCTTTATTGGCTGTGGCCTTTAATAGGACTGTAGTGATGCCCAACACTGGGTCTCCCCCACCACTAATTGGCACATCCATCCCTTTCCAGTTAGGTGGAAAAAGATGACAATGAAATTCAGGTTTCCCAGACATACCTGGGAGCTCATTCTGCTACACTAACAGGCTCATCAAAAAATTAAACCATGAAAAAGCACCAGCACTTGAAACATTTTTTGTGAATGCAGCTGTAACGTGTCACATCTTTGTAAAGGACTAGACAGGGGCAATACAAACCTTGAGTTATAAAATTAACATATTTTTCTCTAGATGACATTCTGAAGTGAAGCTCCTACACTGTTCTGATAGATTAAAAGCTCCGAGACTATTACTTCATATAGATCCTTTGTGGGAATTTGGGCCTGCTTGATATCCCATCCCTCATTGGGTACAGGGACAGAACAATTGTGTAAACTCTTACCCTGTCCTCCTCCTATATGTTGCAGTACTTGCAACATGAGGGAGTCTGTCACCAGCTGACTTATGTCTAGCCTGTATACAGAAGCCCAACGCTACTGTAGGGTACATGTGACATTTCAAGTAGGTCATAAAATGCTATCTGGTATAAAGTAGACGTCAGCACATACGAAGTGTCAGAAATGAATGTTGCAACACCAGCCTGAACAAAGGTGAGTAAGCACACCACCAGTGGTTGGGCGGGGGGGGGGGGTACTTCAACATACAGAAGACAACATCTATGGTTATGGCAATATTTTACACAACTATTCTATGTCCTTGTATTAATGTGTTGAACTATTCATAATGGAGAATACTAAAGCTCATGCAGAAGAGTTGGGCTGAGGGGCAGTAGCACTCTATAAATGTCTGCAGAATATCCTATGTAAAACCAGCTCTAAACTTGGAAATGCTATCCAACTTGGTATTTTGTGAAAGTGTGTACAGAGGACCAGGTAGCAGCTTGTAATACAGAGCAGGTGCTTAGACCCTTCAAAAAAGGCACAAGAGGATATACAGCTCTGGTGGAATGTGCCCTATCTGGGGAAACAAGTTACCCCATGAGACACAGCAAAAAGCAATAGTTTGGTAAATACAAGTGGAAATGGTCTGCATGGAAACAGGCCTGCCCAGGGCCCTTTAATAGGAGATGATAATATTCAGATTTTTCTAATAAGCTTAGTTTTGCCCAAATAAAATCTGAGTTGTCTACGCACATCTAGTGTGTAAAATCTTCACTAGAGGACTGTGGAGAAGGGAGAAGGTGGCAAGATTAATGGACCGACAACTCAACCACCCGGGTCAGGGGGAGGGGGTTATTACTGTACAAGGAAACCCTATTCTTGTGGAAAATAGTCAAGGGTGAAGAAGCCAGCAATGCCTGAAGGTCAGTAACCATTCTAGCAGATGTAAAGGCCACAAGAACAGTTTTCCAGGTGCAATGCTGGACAGGAGAACTTAGGGGCTCAAAGGCGGTCCATGTTATATTTTTCTAAAACAAAAGATAAAGGAGGAAGAACTGGTTTTCTTGGTAGTCCAATATGTAGGACACCTTTAAGGAAAGCTTCCAGCCTTGAGGCCAAGGGAGGAGTTCTAGGCAGACATGCTGAGATAACGGAAAGATGAGCTTTTACTGAAGAGTAAAACAATCCACTCCAATAATTCACACTGATAGGCCAGAACCACTGGAACATCCACCAGCAGCGGTTGCAGGTCTTTAGAAAAAGCATCAGATGGCAAACCTAAAATACAGGACTTCCTAGTATTGGACTTTCTGGCCTCCCGCAGAACTTGCAGCACATACTTAGAGAAAAGGTGTTTTGAAAACAAAACCCTCATGACCCACGGTCAGCTGCAGAGTTACCATCTGCGGGTGTTTTAGAGATCCCTTGTCCTACGTGAGTAGGTCCATTCTGTGGGGTAACTTGTCATGACTGCCCTTGGCTAAATCAAGGTGAAGGAGGAACCAATGATGTTTTAGCCAAAAGGGAGTCACAAGATTTTTGGTTCCTCCTGTTGAATCTTCAGCAGGACCTTCTGGGGAAGTTGGAAGGTGAGGGGATGCATAAAAAACATCCCCTTTCAAGAAAAGGACAGGTGATCCAAAGTTTTGTGCCAGAGCTCCCAGTCCTCTGGCATGGACAGTGGAAGTCTGTTCATGGGGGAGTGGAAGATATCCAAGGTGTACCCCACTGATGGGCTATGTCCAGAAACACAGCCATGTTTAACATACATTTGTAGGATTGAGTCATGGACCTGATCAATGTGTCAGCCAGAATATTTCAAGTGGAAAAATATTAACAGCTTGGAAGGAGAGTTGACAGATGCTAGCTCAAGCTTAGACAGCCAGTCTGCACAGGAGATTGGAACTGCACCCCCCCCCCTTCTTGTTGACATACCAAACAACTGTGGTACTATCTGTAAATAAAATCTTTTCTTCCAGCCATCCTGAAGTTAAGATTTGTAGAGTGAGAAGTCAAGGTGCTCCTCTTATTTACCAGTTCCCCTTTTTGGGAGAGTAACCATATGTCTTTTACCTTCAAGGAAGCCAGGATTGCTCCCCATCCCAAAATATGAAGTCTGTGTACAGCTCCTGATTGGGAAGGGGCGGCTGCAAGGTTAAACCTGGATTTGAGAAAAAGCCTTCTGAATCCATCATTTGTTACTTTTTCAGGTGGGGGGGGGGGACAACTCCAGTGGCAGGGAGTGTTGTGCCTAAACTGACCTGAGATAACAACTGGGATTTCCTCATGTGCAACTTGGCTAATGGTAGCATAGGAATAGTGGCTGCCATGAAGCCTAAGAGGTGGAGAAATTCCATGGTAGTCAGGCAACAACAACATGAAGAGTAGAATCTCTTAGAGGGTGTCTGGAGCACGAGCCTGGAGAAGACAGATCCAAAAGACAAGGCAGGGAATTGAAAATGTGAGGAAGCAATAACTAACTGAAGATACTTCCTGAAGAGAGGGTGAATGGGAATGGGGAGATGAGCATCCTTTATGTCCAGAGACACCATGTAGGCCTGAAGAAGGATGAGGGAAAGAGTGGGCAACGATAGCTTGCAAAAGTTAGGAACCTTCAGAAATGTATTTAGGTAAGGTAAGTGTACTATGGGCCTCTAGGGACCATCCTTCCTGGGGATCAGAAACATCCTAGAGTAAAACCATTTCCCTATTTGAGAAAGTGTCACATCCTGAATGGTACCCGGAGAGAAAAAAAAAAAGACTTGGAAAATACTTTGGGGGGGTGTGGTATACCCCTGAAGAAAGGCGTTTTCCACACCAGGAAGAATCCTTCAAGAATAATGGAGAGTCCTACAATCCAGAGTTATCCATTTCCAAGTAGGGAGAGGAATGGAGAGTCTTGCTGCCAGGGGACAGGTAGTCACAGACTACCTGGATTAGCCTAAAAGGGCTGCTCCCGAGCAGCAACAATACATGTGGAAGATGTAAATGAAAATTGCTTCCTAGCATCTTTTACCCTTGGAAGGTTGGGTCTAGTGGTTTCCCAAGGGTGGATTTAGAAGGGTAGTTCCTCAGATCTTCGAACCAGGGACAAAAATGAGCTCAAGGTTTTGCAGCTCTTCCCTTTTCTTGTAATGACTTTAGTTCAGTAGCAGAGGTACCAAACAATGCTTTGTTCAGGGGGCATCCAGGATTATAGCCTTTAAATAGTATGGCAAGGCTTCAGTCTAAGCCAGGAGTACTGCCAGAGAATGAACCCAGAAGCAGCCGCTATGCTTGATGGCTCCACAGGATCGTAACTGCACTTAATGAAACTAAGTACACCTTTAGCAGAAGAGTTCATAATGAATAGTTGTCTTTGTAGGAGAACCTGGAAACTCTGAAATTAACTTATAAGCATCCAAGAGAAGGGCCAAAAATATTTAACCTTTTGGGTCTGGTAATTTATGGCCCTAAATGCTGAACTATAAATTGTTCTCCCTTCCCCCAGACAAGAATTAAGATATAGAGAGGCTGGGGAAGTGGACAGCAACATCTTGGAGGTCTTTTCAGCAGACAAATTGTTGCATGGTCTGCAGAGGGACATTTTATAAAACAGAAATTAGAATTTTCTGGCACCTTCTTGAACCTGTCTGGCCTTTAGGGGCAGGAGATTGAGTGAAGGCACTTACAGGCTGCTGAGAAAGCATCTAAAAAAGCTGGCAGAACAGGTGGTATGGCAGATGGGGAAGGGGATACATCTGCATAAGGTCATACCTTTTTTGGATGTCAGACACCCAAGAACAATCCCATTTAAAGAATTCCCTCATTTTAACAATTGTTTCCCCAAAGGAAATTTCATCTCCTGGGGAATCTGCCATTTGATTCCTCTTCTGTTAAGCATATATTAAAGGTGATGAAATCTGGGAAGAATATGCCAAAGACTCGTCCCCAGATGACTCATCTGATGAAACCTCCCCAGAAATCCTATTGTAGGGAATAGGAGAAAAGGGAGAGGGGGACTTGGAGAGTCCCAGGACCATAAAAGCACTGAACAGCCCCTGGGAGAAAGCTTGCCAGTCAGAATGCTGTTCTTGGGCGGCAGAAGCATGCTTAGTTTTCAGCTTCTTTTGTAGAACATACATGTGGTAAAGGCTGAGGGACCAGACATCAGCCTACTTTCTACACTATAAATAGGGACATCTTTAACAATTTGCTGAATGCCATGCAGGTCTTCAGCAACAATGAACCTGGGTTCCCCCCTTATATCTGGAGCAGACAGCTGCATCTCTCCAAAGGATGTACTAGTAGGATCCTTAACAGCTTCCACACCAGTACCTGTGGAAGGTTCACCTATAAAATCAGCCCATCTCCAAGCAAACAATGGCCTTGAGAGAGACACATCTGGAATTGGAGGGGCAGTAGTTAAGTCAGGCCTAGATTCTTGGCCTTCTTAATTAGCTCACCTGAAAGACCAGAAGTACCTTCCACACTGCATGCTAGGTACCCAAGGTGCTGATTTTCTAGGTACAAATAAAAGTTAAAATGACTATACAGGGTTTGGGGACAAAGGTCTTGCCACTCAAGCAAGAGGTATGGTCATGGTCAGGGACTAGGCAGAGAGACCAGAGTCATGGGAGTTGAGTGGAATTTGCCCTCCACAGTGACACTTTGGGAGGCACTTATCCGACTGGAATCTGCAACTTAAACTGGAAAAGACTGACTAGTGGCAAAATGTTGAGGCTTGGTACATGCTGACATCAGCTTCATACCAAACATAGGACCCAAACGGTGCACATGCCCTATAATACCGTTAGACTTTTGTATACTGGCTGGACATGCGAGTCAGCCAGCAGTCGACTCGCTCAGGTTATGAATACTAAAACATATGAATAGATTATAAAATATTCTCAGATACCTCAACCTTCACTGGCCCATAAAAGGGCTTTTCTGACATTTCTAACCCACTGAATCTCCTAAACTTCTCATCCTTGTCTAGAATTAGGTGGCCACTTTATCCGCTAGTTAGATGTACATTCTCCCCTATATAGGCACACAAAAAGGGTCTCACTGACCAATTCAGCTGAACTGAATGGTCACCAGCACAAAATTTTGTCAAAATGGACTGCTGCACTGACACTTTCTTCACTTGGAATGACTCCTTAGAACATCTCAGCAAATTCTCACTTAACTCTCTAAAATTCACCTGCCACACATCAGGGAAGGCTAAATTTCCTGGACTTTGGCCACAACTTGTTAAAGAAACCAAACAAGTTAACCCCCCACCTCCATGCATGAGCATACACCACTACATTACTAAGAGGAATTGCATTTCAGAGAATAAGGATTGCCAGAGTTACAGTAGCGTTGTCGCCTCACAGTAAGACACTGTCCGGTTCGACTCAGCTAGAGAGTCTTCTGAGTGGAGACATGCGTGAATGGGCGTTTCTTCGTTGAAGGTTGTGCGTCAGGGCTGGCAACTTGGTACTTAAAAATCAACTGCCAATCATTAGCGGACCAGAGTTCCGCTGTGGCGACCCCTAACTGGGAAAAGACGAACCACCACCACCAACACCACGGCCAACCTCGGCCTCTATAAAAAGTTTCATTCTGTGAGGTTATGATCCCAGGACCGGATCACACATTCTACACCCAATTATAAAAATTTATAAAGAATAAAATTTCACTGCATGTATCACTTAAACACAAGCTATGAAAATTGGCAGCCACCTATCCACATCCAAGAGATAAAGAACACCGGGATCATTTCTGTTGAGTTAAGTAAAAGAACTCCCACATCATCCTTCCAACTGCAGAATCTCCTCCCACTTCTGTCATGTTCCATACTACCATTCCACCACATGGAGGCGTGCTAAATTGACTACTCTAGGACTCTTGATGAATCAAACCCTGAAACCCTTGGACAAAGTTTGATCTTTGGTCGGCCCTTAACTTGGACTATGATAATCAAATAATGATTTGTAGTTTTTCTTTGGTTTTTCAGTTGCTGTAAGCAGATTTCTGGCATTGCTCAGCCATCTGTTGTGGGGTGGGGAACATTACAGGATTGGGGTCATTTGGGATAAGCTGGTTTACTTTAAAGGATTGCTATTTTCTGGATCAGATGAAACTCCTTACAGCAGCAGAAAAAATTATATTTTACATTACTTTATATGTTGGACCATCAAGTTTCTGGGCTGGTTTTCCCATGCCCACACATTTAGAAACAGTAAAAACTTTCCCTGTGACAACATCCACTTTATCACATGCACAAACATGACTGTCACTTGAAAATGCTTAAATGCTGTAAAAATATTCAACTACTTTGGGTCCGAAAACACATCCAGAGAGCTGGATATACCTGAAAAAATGTATCCAAATACAGGCTTGGGTTTAAAACGACATAACTTAAAATATTAACTACTTACTTTGGAAAAACAAAACCAACCTCACCACTGGAATTTGCATTTATGCTAACTCTATCCTAGATGGCAAACTGGCAAAAACCTTAACCAAACTGACAAAACTACAACCATAATACTGTAAAACACTGTTACTTACAGACTCAAAGTCGACCTTATTTATCCTCATATGGATCACACAGGCCTTTCTAATTTCCATGTGATGTATCTGGCTGTAATACAACTAGAATGTAAAAAAAAAAAGAAAGCGATTAACAATAGCAAAGAATTTTTAGCCTGCATACAGTTGGGGGGGGGGGGGGGCACAACAACCAACCACACAATACATAACCATTTGTTTTTTTAGTTCCGAAAACCATATCAAACACTGTGGTGGTGCAGCAGTTAGAGTTGCTGCCTCACAACAGGTTCTCTGGGGTGCCTTTTGTGCAGAGTCCACCTTCCTCCCTGTGGCTGTGTGAGTTTCCTCAAAGTGCTCTGGGTTTCTCTCCTATCCAGAAGACATGCTGTAGGTGGATTACACAGTCTACGTTGCCCTAGGTGTGAGAGTGTATTTGCCTTCTGTGGAAGGTTGGGTGCCAGGGTGACAACTTGACACCATAAAACT
The DNA here is from genome assembly GCF_019279795.1 of Protopterus annectens. Taxonomy (NCBI): domain Eukaryota; kingdom Metazoa; phylum Chordata; order Ceratodontiformes; family Protopteridae; genus Protopterus; species Protopterus annectens. Next base: position 398,356,949 of record NC_056745.1, on the reverse strand, counting down.
ACCCAGACTTTTGTTCTGCTGTGCCAACCCCCAACAAGAAAAAACAAATGATCATACATACATGCAGTACACAAAGATTATTCTTTAACAATGCAACACTATTTAACCAAGCTGAGCTTTTTGAAGTGTGTAAAAATGAAGGAAAAACAAAACACTGAAGTAAAAAGGTTAGTTGTGTACACTTACCATAAATGTAGATGTTACTGTATTCACTGTTGCAGTCCTAACAAAATGGGTTAGCCCTCGATCAGCCAGAATACCAAAGCTAAGTAAAAATTACATCTGTTGACGTCAGTTGTAAAGTCAGGGTGTCCAATACAAAACAAGGCAGTCAACGTCACTTCCTCAGTCTTTGCCATAACAAATCAGAAGTCCCCAGAAATAAGGCTGAAGCCAAAAGCAACATTGGCAAATATCCAAATTAGCCTGTACCTTGAGAAAAGAAAAGGACCAAAAAGGGGGAAGGAGGAAGGGAAACCAGGACTGAAACAGTGAATACACTAACATCTACATTTATGTTGAGTGTACACAACTGTACTATGTTCATAGTGTTACACTGTTGCAGTCCTAACAAATGGGTTGATTACTCAAGCCCAAAGAGAAAGGAGGAACCACCAAACAGAATCGAGGGTTGGAGATAATGCCCTGCAACACAGCAGTGGCAAACCTTTTGTTAACTCTGGAAAACAGAGGAAAATTGTAATGCTTCATGAAAGTGAACAGAAGACCATGTGGCAGCCTCCAAAGCATCTTTAGTAGGGACACCCCTTAAAAAGGCTGCAGAAGTGGAAGCCACTCTAGTCGAGTGGGTCCTAACCCCTTGAGGAGGAACCTTACCATGAAAAGGAATAACAAAAGGTGATACAATGTGCAATCCACTTGGAAATGGTTTGTTTAGAAATAGGCTTGCCCTGAGTTCCAGGGGCAAAACAGACCTATAACTGTGCTGATTTCCAAAGGTCTTTAGTCCTGTCCAATTAAAACCTGAGCTGTCTGTGCACATCAAGAGAATGTAGGATCCTTTCACCTTTATTTCGAGGATTAGGAAAGAAGGTAGGAAGGTGTATGGACCTATTAAGAGTCAGGCTAGAAGCCACCTTAGCATAAAGGAGGCATTAGTTCTCAGAGATTATCTGCATGGAAAAGAAAAGGCTCCACGGCCAAAGCCTGCAGCTCCAAAACCCTCCTTGCTGAAGTTATAGCCAAAAGAAAGGCATTCTTCCAAGACAGAAACTTTAAAATCTGCAGAGGTAGCTGGCTCAAGAGGAGGAAGAGTGAGTTTCTCTAGAACAAATCAGCCAGGTATTCCAGGATCAGAAGGGTAGGCCGAGAAGATTCCCCTCTAGCCTGCATCTATTGAGAGAACCTTTCCCATTTGCCAGCATAGGACTTCATAGTGCTAGGCCTCCTGGCCTCCCTCAGCACGTCAACCACCTGCTGGGAAAGGGAAGGAGTCATACAATGAGCCATGCTGCCAAATGGAGACTGAAGAGGAGTATGCAGAAAGTTTCCCCTTTCCTGAACCAAAAGATCTGGCTTCAGAGGAAGATGCCAAGGAGGAAATTGGGAGATGCTGCAAAGCAGTAGATACCAATACTGTCTGGGCCAGTCCGAAGCTATGCGAATAGACCTTGGTCGTTGGTCCCTGATCTTCACTAATACTCTGGGAAGAAGAGGGAAGGCTTACACCAACAGCAACGTCCACAGGAAGGACAGAGAATCCACTTTCCAGGCTCTGCCGAGATGCTGTCTGGTGCAAAAGAGGTAAAAGATGGTTGTCTGGGGAGGAGAAAATGATCCACCTGAGGTGAGCCCCAATGTTGAATGATGCTGTAAGACTGCTCTGTTCAGCTGCCACTCATGAGGATCCAGGGTTTGCCTGCTCAACTGGTCTACCAAAACATTAAGCCTTCCTGGAAGAAACTGAGCTAGGAGATGAAGGTTCAGGGATGCTGCCATGGACCAAAGATTCATGCTTTGTCTGCACAGGGGGCAAGAGAGTCCCTCCCTGCTTATTGATGTACCACATGACTGTGGTGTCTGTTCTGAAAAGCAGGGTCCCTAGAGAAAAAAAAGATGCTTGAAAGCTAGTGAGGCCTGCTGAACTACAATCAACTTTTAGATTTATGTGCAGGTGCATCTGCTGGGTGTTCCATTGTCCCTGTATGCATCTGCCATCCAGGTGTAATCAGACGAGTCTGTGGTCAGAACAGAGTGGCAGGAGGTTGTCAAAAAGGCATGCCTTTGTTTTGTAGCCAGGCTGTTGCCCACCATAGAAACTCAGTCTGCAGGGAAATTATATCCAGGTCCTGTGTGTTGACAGCAAGTGTTGAGGTACCACTGCAATTTCCTCATATGCAGTCTTGCATACGGAATCATGAGAATACAAGATGCCATGAATTCCAGAGCTTGCAGGTATTTACTTCAAGGACTTGGCAAGCCTGTCCCAGCTCCCAGCAAGGAAACTGAAAGTTGTCTGCTTCTCCTGGGTCAAATACATCTGGGTGGCTGAGTTCAGACTCGCTCCCGAGAATGTCATCTCCTTGAATGGTACCCCATTGAGTGTGTAACCCACGGGAGAGAGAAGTCTCTTTATGAATTCCAGAGCCTTCAACAGCGGTTCATGAGAACTTGCTTGAATCAGACAGTCGTCCAAGTATGGGTAAATCTGAATTTTCTTCTGCCTGCAAAAAGCAATAACTGGGGCCAGGCACTGTGAAGAATTTGGGAGCAGTAAATAAGCCAAAGGGCAGCACAGAGAATCGATGATATTGCTTGCCCACTCTGAAATGAAGATACTGCCTGCAACTTTCCCCAATAAGGATGTGCAGATAAGCCTCGGAGATCGAAGGTTACCAGCCAGAAATCCTTATCTAGCATTGGTAGCAACTGATGCAGAGTGAGCATTTTGAACTTTGCAATTGCTAGAAAAAAAAATTCAGAATGGAAAGATCTAGGATAGGACGCCACGTGCCTTCTTTTTTTGGAACTAGGAAAATCCTGGAATAAAAGCCCTGGCCTACCTGCTGGGCAGGAACTAATTCTATTACTCCCAGAAGAGACGAAGAAAATTTGTTTTTCTACTTCTGCCCTTTGGTTTGGAGGAGTGTCTGGGAATCCCTTGGGAGATGGAAAGGTGTGCAAAGAAAACTTGAGCTCTAGGGACACCATTCTGAGCACCGATTTGTCAGGGACAGTGGCCCAGACATCTGCAAAAAGGGCCAACCTTCCCTTGTAAAGAGGTCCCCAGGCAAGCAAGAACAGGCAAAAGTTGGAAAAGTCATTTACAGTGTTTTGATTGAGATGCAGACTTGGTGCTTTCCATCTTAGAAGTGGAAAGCCTGCCAGCACCTAGACCTTTGAGGGGTAGCCACCTGCCCCCCTAGAAAATTTGTAACTTCTAGTCCTGTAACAGTTCTGTCTGCTGGTATCAGGAAAGGTCCAACTCCTGGAAGGGTAATTCCTGCTCAAGCAAGGGGGTTGAACTTGCAGAAAATCCTTAAGTTTGCATGGACTTGGTCTCATCTTCCATCTTAAGTACCGCCTCTGCTTTGCTGCCAAAACGCCTGTCTTTATGCTGAGGTATATAGACTTGACAGGCTCTGGAAGAGGCTGTTCTCGGAGCAAAGCATGCCTTCCAATAGATCCAGTTGCTGTAGCCTTACTGGAGGCTTCAAGGATGTCAAAACCACAATGAAAGCATGCTTATTGACCAGGCTGGCTGAATTCAGTAATTCCTGCAATTCCTGCATGTCTTTACACTCTGCCAAAAGAGGTACACTTGCTATCCTAGACTTAATAGCCCCCAAGGTGTGCTGCTGGTACTTCAGCATATGAAAAAGACAATTGGTAGCTCTAATAACTAGAGTGGCAGAGGAATAAACTTTCTTGCCCCACCTATGTAGGTTCTTAGATTCCCTGTCGGAGGGAACCGGATTCCTGGTAACAATGGCCTTAACTCCTTTAGGGCCTTGAGAAATAACCTCTGGATCCACCAATGGGTTCCTGAAAAGAAACGGATGAGAATCGGGGACTCTGTACCGGTCAGATGTCCTGGGAGCAGAAGGAACCTAATTTGGAGTCTAGGAATTTTCCAGCACAGGGGGAATAGCAAAAGGCTTATGCTGAGGTAAATCCAGAAACTCCCTAATCCTTTCCTTAGATTGGGGATAATCCTGACTTTCCCATTTAAAAATGTTCCCGGAGAGTATTCAAAGCATCACCAAGATAGAAATCCTCTGGAGGAGAGGCCAAAAGGATAGACTATTCTGCATCTGAATCCTCAAAAGGAAAAAAAGCCTGAGAATTCCTTATCAGCAGAAATGCTGGAAGAATCAGAACTCGAACAGGACAAAACCTCAGGAGAAAACATCTCTACTCCTTTTAGGGGGAGGAGGCTGAGAACTCCTAATAAGAGAGTCAGATTAGCCATTTTAACCATTTCAGACAGAGGGAAATAAGAAACTGGAGCCTGCCTTTTCACAGGCTTACGAATGGAAGATTTACCTACAAGCCTGAAGGACTTGAAAGGCCTGCCAGCCACCAAAGTTGCAGCAGAAATCGAAGGAAGAAGTTTGCTGTCAGAATGCAAAACTGAGGCCTCTGACACTGGAGTCAGCTTAACAGTTCCAGCTCCAGCAGAAGAAGCGACCGGCGATAAGTCAGAAGGCAAAACGGAGGCCTAAGGGATTCAGACTAACAAGGCATGTAGTTGTAAATCTGGACTGCAAAGGCGTCTCACTGGCTACTGCTCGAATGAAGACCAATTTATCATCTGAGGACTTAGCATTGAGGCCTGTCACAGTCCTTATTCTTATGTTTCTACAGAATATCTGAAACCTGAAGACCAGCAGACTCCATACCAACGAACTTAAGCCAAACTCCAAAATGCCTAGCCAAAATCTTAGCCCAATGACTGATAGTAGGCAGATTAAAGGAAGCACAGAGATCACAACTGAGAACTTCATGGTGAAGGCCTAAACAAAACGCAATAGGAATGAAAAACTCTATGGGGAATCTGCTTTCCACAGGTAGGGCAATTAACTTTTTCTGACATTCGTTAAGGCAAGAAAGAGTCCCAACAGGGTACGTAGCTGTAAGACTTCAACTTTTGTAGTCTGAAACCAAAGTTAAACTGCCGACCTGCACTCATGCATGAAAAGCTTCTGCTTCGGGCTCCGCGGCAAGGTAGACTGAGGAAGTGACATCAACTGCCTCCTTTTGTATCGGATGCCCCGACGTCCTTTACAACAGACGGCAGCCGATGTCATTTTTACTTACCTTTGGTATTCTGGCCGATCAAGGGCTACCGGGAACCGGATAATCTATTTGTTAGGACTGTAACAGTGAAACACGCTGATCATAGTTTAGCATGACTTTGAGCAGGAAGGATGAGGGTGCAGGTAGCCCAGAAAGACAGAGTCCTAGACATGGAGAAATCTAGACTACAGCGTTTTGCAAGTGTGTGCACAGAAGATCAAACTACCACTTTGAGAAGTAGTATATAATCCAACCCTCCCAAAAAGCTACAGATGAAGACAAGTCTGTGGTAGTGTGCCTTGACCCTACCTAGACTAGTTTATGGTGGGTGTCAGTTTGATAACCACTTAGAAAGTGAATTTTGACACAAGTCTTCTCTAAGAAACGAGAATTAAAAATATGAAATATTTTTAGTCAAAGAAAATGTCCCACAGTGGTTTGTGGGTCTTCCAAGTTTGGAATACACATTCTCCCTCTCGTGTGTGTTCTGGAAAGAGAGCAGGTAGACTGATAGCTTGGCTTAAGTTAAACAAACTACTTAAAGCATAAATTATTAGTAAGTAAATCCTTTGTGGAAAAGATGACAACACTGATCCACCATGAAAACTTGCAACTCTGAAACTGCCTTCTACTATGCAATGAGAAACTCATGTCAAAAACCTCAAGACAACCCAATCCTTAAAGGTAAAGGAGGAGACAAATGTTTTCTAGGAGGCTTCAAATACAACATCCCTTTCAAAATGTGAACAAGAGGGATCTGTATGTAGACATGCTCAAATGGCCAAGTAAACCTTCCTTTACAGCATCAAGAGATAACTTATACTATACCAATGTATCAGAAAACCTTGGATTCAATTTCTATTCAAGGGGAATTAGTCTTGGTCCTGCTCCGCTTGTCTACTATATTGCTTTCATCAGTTTCTGGTGAAATGTTTGTGCAGAAGGCAAGCAAAGGAGAACCAAATCTTAAGTACCACATCACTAATGTGGAACATTTCTAGAGGTCCCAGGGAACCAAAGAATAAAGATCAGCAGCATGAGCCAACAATTTGGGTTTGTGCATTTTGGTCTGGCTTTATTTTTTTCTCTAAAGACATAGTGCTTCTTCCCAACAGACAGTCCAAGCAAAGTCTGGGCCATCTGTTATGACTGACTGTGCTGGATCAGGAAGAGAGTGTGGGAGACCTATCCTGAGAAAACTTGGCATCTTCACCACATGATCTTTTAAAAAAAAAAAAAAATCCAAAATTTCAGAGGATGTTGCTGGTGCTGTAGATTACCAATGTGTATATCTCATGTAGACCATCAACAAGTATGAGCTTCAGATACTATGAGACCCAGAGTCCTCAATTCCCTTGCTAAAAGGTCCGGGGGGGGGGGGGCTTTGTCAATGCAATCTTTTCCCCCTTGTAGAAGAGATCTGAACAGAGGTGTCCAGGAGACACTCCCAGAAAACCTTGGAGTCAGACAAGACTTTATAAAATCTTCATTGTGCAAGGCATCATCTGCACAGGCTGAGATTCCAAGAGAAGATAAGCAGGCAGTCTAAAACAAATGAGAATACCCTCCTGGGCAGTAGGGTATCACAGGTGCTTGACATTTTTAACCAGTACCATCACACACTGGTTCAAAAAATGAAGACAGAAAACTTTGGCACCAGAAATACCCTTTATTAAAACCTTTCCACACTGAGGAGTGGCAATTTCTATCACAACCTGAGAGCATGTTCTTAATTTTTGTGGGTGGGGGCGTGGGGCCTAGTATGAGAGCAAGAACCTCAAAGGAGACACTCCCACTGCCATCTGTAGCTTTGACAGACAACTCTTGGAATTCATCTGTCTGAAACTGTTGCCAAAGAAACAAATGCAGGTTCAAACGTTTTGGAAAGATTATGGATCTACAAAGGCAGAAGTCCTTCATACAGTCTTTTCAGACTGACTGTAGTTTCATCTCTGGTCTTTGTTTTAAAAACCTCCCCACCATTAATTTTTAACAATGTATTGGGTCAGTTTATTTTCCTTTTTAAAGGAGAAGGGAGCATGAAATCTTGTGGCCAACTTGGAGAAGGAGGCCTTATGACTAGCTTTTCTATCTGAACTGGACTTCTGCAGCAGAAGGCCTAACTAGTAGTTCTTTACCCAAGGGGAAAGCTTCAAGATTTTAAATTTGACATCTTCTGAGGCTCTGAGACTACAGCTAGGCAAACCATCACAATTCCAATGGCAACTAAATCATGTGCACATTTCCAGGTGAGAGCAATTGTGGAGACAGATACCAAAGTACCATAAAAGCAAAGCAAATTTCTCCTCACAAAAAGCAAGACAACAGCAAATGAATTTTCAAAAGGAGGAGCACAGAGCTTGACAGTTTTAATTTCTGAAAAAAAAGTGTCGCAGACAAAAACACTTTATCCCCAAACCTATCAAATCCCATCCTTTTCAAGGAGAGAGGAGTTCAAATATGTAACAGACAATGAATTCAATACAGCAATAGCAGCTAATGCGATATGTATCGAGTGTACGTAAACTTATAATTTACAAACAGCATTATGCCAAAGTTTCAGGATACGACAACTTCCCCCAAAGCAAAAGAATACGTAGTTTTGGAAATGCCATTTTAAATCATATTGAGGGACTGAAATCACAAAGATTCCATATACAGGCAGTGAATCCTTGAAAATACTGCCTATAGCCACTCTCCACAGAATCTGGAAAATAAATCCATAGAACTGCAACCATTTTTAATGGGTTACAACTTGTCTTTTCAAACAAATTAAGAACCCTTCCTAATGAATCACTCCTATCCAAAGTATCTGGGAAATCTGCAATGCAAATTGTGGCCTGCTACAGATAACCCTCCATGACCACCACTCCACTTTTCTGGAGACACTGGAAAAATGAAGGTCCTACCGAACACCCTGATATTGGGCGATTTCAATTACCCTACCATTCACTGGGAAAACGACTCTAGTACAAACTCCCAGGCCCAGCGCTTCCTGGAATTAATCAACTCAAATGCCCTGAATCAGCTGGTAAACTCCCCTACCAGAGGTGAAAACATATTTGACCTGGTCATCACCAACACAGGCAACAGGTGTTCCACACCAGAGGTAAACCTGCTACTGGTTAGATCAGACCATAAACTAATCACTCTGGATGTCCACACCCCACCACCAACTAAGGAAACCACAGTAAAAAAACTTTAACAAACTTCACCTTAAGACAGAGGTGGCAAGTTTCACAGCCCCCACACTAAAGGACAACGGTGCCCAAAATGCTGAAACCTTTACAAATGCACTCTGAGCATCTACAAGGATGCATGGATCCCTAGCAAAACCAAGACTCATTCTTCTAAAAGAGAAAAATAAGTTTGGTGGACCCCTGCCATAAATAGGCTATACAATAGGAGGAAGCTAGTTCAGAAAAAAATGCCAATTCCCAAGAAGGAAAGACATCCCTGATCAGTATCAGTAAGAAACTAAGGTCCCTCGTTAAATCATCCAAGACCAACTTTGAAAGAAAAAAAACAGTCAAGGATTCAAAAGATAACAGCTAAAGAAGGCTTTGTGGTTAAGAATTAAGTGGCAACTCACAGATGTGCACTAAACTAGTGCAAAAATAGCACAAAATATACTGAACCTACTGATACTGCCAACATCCTGGCAAATATATTCAGTGCAAACTTCACACCCCACTCACATCCAAAAGGGCCCACAACAATACCATAAAGTGCAGTGTCCAAATAATCAGACAGGTGAAAATAGCCCTTTCAAAAGGCAAAATCACAGTGTCAATGGGAGCACATGGTGTCCCAGGCTGAGTCTTGAACGAACTACAGAACAAACTAACCCCCCACCTAAATATCCTGTTAAACCTCAGCCTCTCCCCACAGGCTACGTGCCCACAGAATGGCACAGAGCAGTTACTTCACTCCACAAAGGAGGAGCCACAACTGACCCTGGTAACTATCGCCCCATAAGCCCGACTGGCCTGGTCTGCTAGGCTATGGAGCACATCATGGAACTCATTAACTAAGACATTGGAAAATGCCAAACACTTAAACCAGACCCAGTTCGGCTTTGTTAAGGGCAGATCATGCCTACTAAACCTGGTTGACTGAGACAGTCCCCAAGGCCATAGACTAGGGAAAGGTGGTTCACACAGCCTACCTTGACCTCACCAAGGCTTTGGACACAATGCCCCACTCTGGTATAACAGAAAAACTCACCAGCCTGAACATAAACCCCTACGTCATGAGATGGGTTGCCAACTGGCTTACAAACAGAATTCACACGGTAAGAATAGCAGGCTCCAGGGCCAACTCTGAACCAGTCACAAGTGGTGCCCCACAAGGCTCGATCCTGGGACCCCTACTGTTAGGCATATACTTCTCAGAAGTACAAGTAAACACAGGAGGACTATGGCTAACCAAGTTTGCAGATGAGTGCAAAAGTACAGTTGTGTACACTTAACATAAAATCTAGAGATGTTAGAGTGTATTAACTGGGTTGCATCAAATAATTTA
>NC_056745.1:398246545-398346666 GCF_019279795.1 Protopterus annectens | reverse complement strand
AAATCTTTTTCCTTCTTCCTAATGTATTGGCAAAATTCTGCTTCAGGTCTCCATGCAAGAGGTTCTGGAAGACTGGTGTCTTCTCCTGGGACAGTAGTTTTACTGTAGGGTTTTCCACCCTTTCCACTAATATTTGGGGTACTTCTAAAGGTTCAGTGGTACTCCCCATAGATCACTGTCATGACTCCGTTGTGGCAATGACAATGGTCATTCTCCTTTCTTCTAGAAATGGACAGGGAGAAATTCACAAGCCTCCTCAGACTTTATTTACTTAAGACCTTTCACTGTCACGACTCCGTTGTGGCAATGACAATGGTCATTCTCCTTTCTTCTAGAAATGGACAGGGAGAAATTATCACAAGCCGCCTCAGACTTTATTTACTTTAGACCTTTTGGGCACTTTTTTATTTTCTAAGGATATGCAGAAGGTATAAATGGACAGTTTGCAACCTGAAAGTCCTACTTCTGAATGGAAAATGTGTTCTAGTTGATGGCAAAAGATCGATCACCCACTCGGGGCTAGTCTTCCTCCGGTTCTAAATTGACCGAATATCCTTATAGCCTGTCTTTATACTTTGAACAAAGTTCATTTGTAGGCTTTCAGCATGTCTGCCCATGGAAACTCCTTTCACTGCAGTCCCATGTGAAAATGTTATTGAAAGGCGTGCTACACAAGAAGCCTTGTACAAAACAGTTGGTTTGGGATCTTAACTTTTTGCTAGAAGAAAAAAAATATTACTCCACTTTTTCTATAGCTCATCGCGCTGACCTGAGATTCTTGACATGGCACCAGTCTTTACTCATTGCTGTGACCACTGTAAGAATATCTGAGTGTCAGGCTGTTGCGTTGAATCAACCTTTTCTCATATTTCATGAAAATAGGCTTTCTTTGAGAATTTAGCCTTTTGATGCCTAAAGTGGTATCTTGGTTTACTTTTTAAGGCAAATTATCAGTCTTCTTTCCAGAACCTGAAATTGAGTAGGAGAGGTTAATTCATCCTTTTTTGTGAAGGTAGGAAGTGATGAGTTACAAAATGAAGTATTTCCAAAGGTTGCCATGGTATTACGTGTTTCTGCTGTAACAAAATCTATTCCAATGTAGGATCAAAGCTTCTTCTACCAGAGCCTTGGCTTTTGTGGCTTTTTGGAAACTCTTGGATTCCAGAAGTATTATAACAGCAACATGTTCTTTTGTGCATTCCTTTATAAAACACTGTAAACAGGATTTCTTCTGAGATTATAACAGACACCTAGATATGCTGTTATTTAGTGGATCTCTTCAATTCTTCACTGATCAATGCTCCATTTGGTGGATTGTCCTTGTTCGGTTCCAAAGTTAATGGAAAACTCTGGGGAAGTGAATGAAAGAAAGACCTTGTCTGCTGTTGGCGTCTGAAGTTAGTGTTTCACTGTTGCAGTCCTCGCATATGGGTTATCTGACTGCTGGTAGCTCTCATTCGGCCCGAATACCAGAGTCCTTGGTATATGACGTCGGCTGCAGCCGATTGTAAAACTGATGTCAGTACATCTGGTATAAAGGGTGGCAGGTGACGCCATTTCCTTAGTCTTTCTTGCCGAGGATTCTGAAGCAGATGCAATTTGCACTAGTGCTGGTTGGCCGTTTACCTTAGTTTTGCTTTCTGGCTACCAAGTTGAAGACTCCTTCAGATAAGTATCCCGTTGGGGATCCTCTTCTTGCTTTAACCAAGTCAGATTAAGTTAACTGCCTTGCCTGTGTTAAAAAAATTCCACATCGTGATTTCCATTCCTATTGTATAGCTTGTTTGGGCCTTGAGCACGATGTCCCTAATCCCTACCTGCGATATCGGTTCTTCCTTTAACCCCACATACCATACGCTGTAGACCTGAGGTTTTGTATAAGCATTTCTGAGTCTGGTCTGAGTTAGTCTGAATGGTGTCGTCTGGTCTCCCGACTTCGGATATACCTAGGAAACCAAGACAAGGACTGTGACAAGCCTAGCGTTAAATCTTCTGATGCACCAGTGAAATTGGTTGTCAGCACAGTGATAGTCAGTGGGGTGCTTTCACAGCCCCTGCAGTCAGTAGATTTTCATCTACAGGCCTCTGCCGAGACCTTTTACGGAGTCCTCCATGCCTAAGGCTGTTTTTGTCTTCAGACCCTCTGCCTGTCACCGCCTCAGATGGGCCTGGAGCCGCTTTGCAGGCACCGGCTTCTGATGCCTCCTCTTTTCGTCATGAGACCAGAATCAAACAGACTACTTTTAGTTCAGACTTCTGCAGTTGCTAGGCCTCCCTAGTCTCTTTGGATTGCTAGTGAACCTTTCAGCTGCAAACCTACTCACAAGCAAGCATCTGCCTCCCGTCCTGTACCTCAGTCCCAGTTGGTAATGATGGCTGGTGGTGATCTTTCCATAATTAGAGGCTTTCACCCCCCCCCCTTCAAAGAGGTGTAGGGAATTATCTCCTGATGTTTTGTCTCAAATTCTTAAATTTCCATTATGTCTGCTGGTGAAGGAAATTTTCAACTTTTTTCTGGCTTTGAGGATTCTGATGCTGAGGACTGTATCCCTTCTGTCTCCCCTTCTGAAGATTTTTCCTTTGCGGATCCTTTGAATACTCTTAGGGGGCATTCTAAATGGGAATGTTTGGAGTTTCCACAGTCTTAAGAACAGAATTGGGGAATTTTTAGATTTGCCACAGCATAAGCCTCTGGCTATACCTCCAGTTTTGGAAGTTGTGGATGATGTTTTCATGGAAAATTCTTTAACTCCTAATTCTGTTCCTCCTTCCCCCAGAAAACTGGATAGGTACTGCAGGGTTCCAGATTCTCATAAATTCCTTTTTTAAAAACCTACTGATGCAGAAATTATTTCTCAAGGGTGTTAAAGACTACTATTGCTAAAAACCCTGTGCCTTCTGATAAGGAATCTAGGGCCTTGGACAGGTCGGGTAAAAAAAAATCTATCATCTCTGCAACTCTTGCCATTAGATCCAGGAGTTGTCTTTTTTTCACGTGCTTAAGTATCAGCAGCATACTTTGGAGGCTATTAAGGCTAAACTTGGAGATATTCCTTCCATGATGGAGAACGAAGATTTACAAGACTTCCTGAATTCTGCCACTTTAGTCAATAAGCATTCACTTCATTGTCGTTTTGACACTTTTTGGAAGCTTCTTGCGGAGCAGCAGCCACTGGTTCTGTAATTAGAAGGCATGCTTGGCTCGGGGAGCAGCCCCTTTTGGAATCAATTAAATCTAAATTGCTGGATGTTCTTCTGCGCAAGGATTATCTCTTTGGTAATAAGGCTGAGGAGGTACTGTAGAAGTTGGAGGATAAAGCAAAATCTGTGCAAGCTGTAAAAGATTTCCTTCCGGTTCAGCCTCCTTTGTTCAGTAGACATCATCCTTACAAGAATTGGTCTTTCCCTAATCCTGGTAAGCAGGGTTGCTCTAGGCCTAGGTGTTTCACGTCTCCCAGAGGGCAGGCTTTTGCCCCTCAAAGGGCTGAACAATGGCATTCTTCTGCTAAATCAGGGAGTTCTAAGCCATAACTTTGGATCTCAAGGAGGCTTATCTGCCCATCCAAATAGGCGAGCGTTTCAATTCTCTGCATTGCCCTGTGGCTAATGTACTGCTCCCAGAGTTTTTACGAAATGCTTGCCTCCAGCCATTGCTTTTTGCAGACCGAGAAACATTTAAGTTTATTTTTACCTGGATGACTGTCTCAAGCAAATTCCCCAGAACAACTAGAAAAGTATTTGGGTTTTGTGAAGAACATTCTCACTTCTTTGGGTTACACTCTCAATGAAAAGAAGTCAAAGCTGCTCCCTTCAAGGGAGATAGTTTTCCTGGGAGCGAGTCTGTATACAGTCCCCCAGATGGTATTCCTCCCTCAACAGAAGCAAGAAGATATTTCTGCTTACTTCATGAACTTGGCAAGCATGATCCAGCTCTCTGCAAGGCAATTCCTGCAAGCACTTGGGTTCATGGCTTCATGTATTTTGATGATCCCATATGTAAGGCTGCATATGAACTTCAATGGTACCTAAAGAATCTTTGGTGTCAACACACACAGGACTTGGAGTTTATTCTTCCCCTGATTCCCTTTCTACAAATGGAGTTCCTCTGGTGGGCAATAGCCTGTTCTCAGAACAAGTCTGCCTTTCTGCTCACTTCCTGCCAGTCAGACTCTCACTGCAGATGACTCAGATGTTGTATGAGGGGCTCATCTGGAGGGCAGGGGCATACAGGGAATTGGGAGCACCCAACAGATTCATCTGCACATAAACTTAAATGAATTGATGGCAGTTGAGCACGCCTTATTGGCTTTCAAGGACTTGCTCTACTCTGGGACTCTGCTGATCAGGACAGATAATACCACAGTCGTGGTACATCAGGCAAGGGGGTGACTCACTCTTACCCTTTGTGCAGATAAAGCATGAGGCTATGGTCCATAGCAGCATCCATGGGCTTATCTAATAGCCCAGTATCTTCCAGGGAGGCTTAACTCCTTGGCAGATCATTTGCGCGGACATGTTCTGGATCCTCATGAGTGGCAACTAAACACAGTTTCCATCTCATCACTATTCATTGTGGCACCCCACAAGTGGGTTTTTTTTCCTTTCACACCAATCTCCTTCCAACCTTCTGCACTAGGGAGTTTAGCAACCAGGCTTGGAGGGTGGATGCGTTGTCCTTACCATGGACACATCTTTGCTATGCTTTTCCTCTGCCTCCTCTTCCCTGGGTGCTGCTAAAGATAAGGGACGAAAAACCAAAGGCTATTCTCATAGTGCCAGATTGGCCCAGGCAGCATTGGTATCCCCTCCTTCGCAGACTTTCCCAGGCTCCGCCTTGGCATCTTCCCCTGGTACCAGATCTGTTGGTACAGGAAGTGGGAAAAGTTCCTTCATCCTCCTCTTTAAACACTGCATTTAATTGCCTGGCTAATGCACTAAAACTTTCCCAATGGGTGGTTGAAGTTCTTCGAGGCCAGGAGACCTAGTGCAAGAAAATCCTATGCAGATAAATGGAAGAGGTTTTGCTCTTGGATGCAAGCTAAAGAAGATTCTTCTCATCCTTTCACTTCTTGACGACTTAGCAGGATTGCTTAATGGTGGACTTTTTCTGCAATCAAAATTCACGCTTCAGCAATTTGTTTGTCTTGACCAACCCATTTTTTCTCACTCCTTGATGAAACAGTTCCTGAGGGGATCTAGTAATCTCAGGCCTCCCAGAAGAGCTCCTTCTCCTGCTTGGGATCTTAATGCTGTCCTGGAAAAACTTACTCTGCCTCCCTTTGAACCCAGCTGCCTCTGCAGATTTGAAGCTTCTATCTTGGAAGACATCTTTCCTTTTAGCTATCACTTCAGCTAGAAGGGTATCTGAGCTGCAAGCCTTAATGGCAGTAGAACATTTCATTATCTTTCACTCAGATCGGGTTTCTCTGAGAACCAATCCTGGCTATATGCCTAAGGTAGTTTCCAGTTTAACCCCAATTTATTCACCTGCCTACATTATTCTCCAATCCCCAAAATAAAGGGGAAAGGATTCTGCACTCTGTGTGCATAGACAGCTGAGATTTTACTTGGACAGGACCAAATCTTTTCGAAAATCTGAACTGTTATTGGTTAGTTTTGCTCCTGGGCCTCATGGTAAAGCTATTTCAAAACCATCTCCAAATGGGTTTATCATATTAACTTTTGTTACCTGCAGTATGAGAAGGTTTCCCCTCATGGTATTTGGGACCCGTTCTACTAGAGCAGCCTCAACCTCTGCAGCATTTCTGAGAGGCATGCCTACTAAGGATATTCTGGAAGCAGCTACTTGGTGGTCTGTCCGTACTTTAACAAAGCATTACAATCTACCCTTGTTTTCTAAATTCAGGGCTGGTTGTGTCTGCAGTTTTGCAGGGCTTCCTTACCAACCCTTAATCTGTGATACTTCCCCTTTTAGTCTTCTTACTGGGCTTTGGTAAGCAACCCTTATGTGAGGACTGCAACAGTGAATACACTCTAGCCTCTACATTTATGTTGTGTACACAACTGTTCTTTCTGGACCCCCCCCCCACCCCCGAGGTGGTCCTGGAATCAACAAGGTGGTAAAAATATGGGTTCGCGAATTTTAAAATCCTTTCCAGGACTCACAAATGGATGGTTCTCCTAGGGTAGGTGGGGGGGGGGGGGCTGTAATGATTCTGCTAGGCTAAGGGGGGGGACTGTAATAGAAGACTCATCACAGCAGATGTGGCTCACAGAGCCAGGGATTTAGAGATTCCTTCTCTTAGTCTTGTTTCATGGCTACTGTGTTCTGGTGGCAGTTGGTGGGCTGGTTATTTCTGCACCCAGAAGCCTTGACAATCATTAAAATAATTTGGGTTCAGAGAAATATACAGGGGTATTTCCTTCCATTTTCCCAAATTCATCTGACAAAAACAAAAAAAAACTCTGTTCCCCCTAATCAGAGAGGTAGTAGTCTTGGAAATGGTAAAGCTGCTAGGAAAAGGATCTTCCAAAAATCCCCTTACTAGCAATGATCTGGAACTTGCTCAAGTTTCTTTAGTGCTAAGAAAGATGGTTGACTTGAGACCAATCTTGGATCTCTGCAAACTAAACCAAAATGTAAAATATTTAATTTCTGGATGATCACTGTTCAGTCCATTTTGTCCTTGAAAAAGGACAGTTGGATATGCTCAGTAGATCTTCAGGACGCATACAATCCTATAAAATGAACAGGCACTCCAGAAGACAGTTGCACTTCAATTGGGAAACTTTCGTTACTAGTTCAGAGCACTGCCCTATGGCCTTACCACAGCTCCCCAGGGTGTTCAAATGCATGATTGTGGTGGCAACCTACCTGAGACTGCTGGGATTCTGTGGGTTTCAATACCTAGAGGGTCTGTATTGCAATACTGAAGATACTAAACATCGAACAGGTTAAAGGCTGAAAATGCTGGACCCCGAAGTCCCTTTTGTGGAGGGAGCCGCACCTCCAACCCCTGCTAATTTATCTATATAAACTCCGAGATCGCACTACAGTGAGGAAAGAACAAATATTTAGATCTTCACTGTACTGTGATCTCTCTCTCTCTCTCAAAGCCCATCGTTGAACGGCATTTCTGATACTGAAGCCATTAGATGTTCAGCCTCTTATTTCATAATAGGAACCATATGTGGATGACTGGCTCTTGACTACCCCTTCTAGGCATCAATGTATATAAGCCATGGATGACCAGCTTTGTATGCAGTCACTTGGGCATCACAGTCAAACTACCCCAAGTCGCACCTTACACCTGCACAGAATCAGGAGTTTTTATGGGTGCTCGTCTAGACACAATCAGCCAGATAGCTTTGCTACGTGTAACAAGTTCATAACCTCAGACTACAGGTCCTGGTAGTTATCCCCCACTCTTGTCCTCCAGCACAGCTAGTGTTACAAGCCTCAAGATTGATGGCAGCATCAGTAACTCTAGTCCCTTTAACCAAATTTCATCTGCGGGTTCTGTAGTGGAATCCTCCAGTGCACTGGTCTGTTATTTAGCAATCCTTGAACACTTCAGTCAAGATATCCAAGGTTTGCAAGGAATATCTTCGGTGGATTCCTTCAGAAAAAGTTTAGCAATGCTGTCCCTTTGTCTCGCATCCAGTGACTATGGATGCCTCCCAGATTGGGTGGGAATGCATTTCTTGGGAAGGACAGTCTGAGGTATGTGGTTCCCAGTAGAGACCAATGTACTGGAAGAGAGCAGCCCTACTAGTGTTGCAAGCTTTTCAGGATGTTTTTCATTCAAGGTTGACAGAATACGAACTGACAGCATGTCCGTAGTCTGGTACATCAGCAAACTTGGGGAAACAGATCTTGTCCATGAGGTCAAAAAGCAATGTGTGTGTGGTAATGGGTTATTTTGTTCCGGTCACTTTCTTATGGTAGCACACATACTGGGGAAAACCAGCGTGCTTACAGATGAATTAAGCAGGTTCATTTTGATGCCTCTAGTGGTCTGAGTTGTAGGAAAGATTCTTCTAAGCATGCTGTGATCTTTTTGCTTCTCCCCTAATTAAGTGCAGCAGGTACTTCACCCCAGTTTGTCCAGGGGGGGGGGGGTCCACAGAGATGCTCTAGTTCATGACTGGCCCTCGTCTCCCTTATGCTTGTACTCTGTTATGCCTAATTCACAAATTTCTACAGAAAGCATCCCAGAGGAGTCATCCTCATTGTGGCTTTTTGGCCTCATGTTTGGCTTCCTCTTCCTGTGGCCTCATCTGTATCAAACTTTTGATACTGGATCCAAGTCTAAATCTTCTCTCATCCTGCAGGCATGATACACACAGACATCAATTGTCTCAAGTTGACTACATGGTTTCTTCAGTTCCATTGATTACAGTCCAGGATTTCCTCCCCTGGTCAACATTTTCTTTTATCCTCTCAGAAGCTTTCTACTGGTAAAATTTACACAAGTAAATCCAAAATTGTTTGGGGCTTTCAGAGAGACCTGGATCTCTCCTCCACCCAGTGTTTGCAGTTCTCATTTTTCTGGCTTCCATTTTTAACAATGAGGTGAGTTATTCTATTCAAGTTCAGTTAGCAGCCATTTCTAACTTTCACTTGGGTGAGTATCATTTTTCTTTAGCTTCTTTCAAGTTGTGCCTAGACTTAAGTGTACTTTTTTACTTGTGTCCCCAGTAAGACCCTACCCCCCCCCCTTCGGATTTGACTATTCTATTGCAAACTCTTGCCCAACCTCCAGCTAAAACCTTAAGCTCTTGCCGAAATTCTTAAAGATGAATACATACTGCATCTTTTGGACATACGCTGGCAACTTGGATTTTGTCTGCGTAGAACCAGAGAGTTAAGAAAAAACAACCAATGATTTGAATCTTTCTCCAAAAACAAATTGGTATAAGTGTTAAGTATTAAATCCTAGCTAATGGTTGACTGGATAGCCTCTGTTTTATAAAGAAGTTGGTGCATCTTTGCCTGAGCCCCCTGCAGCACTTTTCTAAAGATCTGAAGCCACTTCATCTTCTTTCTGGTCAAAAGCAGCTATTGAGGATATTTATGCAGCTGCCACTTGGTTCTAGTGCTCATACCTTTTATTGCGCATTACAAGTTATACATACTTTCCAGAAATTGGGCAGCATTTGGTTCCGTGTACTCTGGAATGTCCTTCCATGAGGATCACCCAAGGTTCATGTAGCTGAGGACTCTGTCCCATCAGATAAGTAATGAATGAAAATAAGATACAATAATTATGTAGTCACCGTAACAGTGCTTCTGTTGCCCATTTTCATTCTTCCTTAACTTCATGTGACCCAACCGTGCCAACTACTGGAGGTGTAAGCATTCATTTTATGTACTGTTGGTAGGGATGTAGTCAGTAATTCAAGCATTGTACTTGCCACCCTCACATTCATACTTCTGTCTCACCTAATTTAAAAAAGTGTGTATTTGTCTCTATTTTCCCCCAACACTATTAAATACATTTACAGAAGTAGTTGTGTTTTGTCACTTACTACCATGAAATGGTTCCATGTTGATTAGGGATTCTAGTTCAAAGCAATAATCCACACTGTAGGCCTTTATATAGATGGCTGTACTCCTGCTCTAAGACAATGTTTTTAATCAGTGCTCTGAAAAATCTTTAGGCACAGGGGATGCTTTTTTCCCATCGGAGAACTTTGTCGTCACAATGAGATACAGATAATATGGACTTAATCCAGAGTGATGGATTTCTTTTCAACCACCAAGTGCCTCTCCGTGTGATTTTAATGGTAGTCTTTCCTAGTACTTTTCAGTGCAGTGACAGTGGTTTTAACCTTTTGTTAAAAGCTAAATGAGATTCTGTGTCTGGGCTATTTCTGCACGGGCTCAATACGTCCTGTTCCTTTGCGGGGGGGGGGGGGTGAAGTATTAAAAGTAAACTCTTTCAGAACAATTTCATGCTAACAAGCTCCTCATCCACCGCAGTACCTCTGACCCTTGTCATGGTTGGAAAATGAGTTATGAAATTTGCAAAATTGCTATGGTATATATCTTGCAAAATAGTATTGCGTACTACATTTTGTTTGAAAACTCAGATGTGATCCTATCTCGCCTACATTCTGTACTGATGGGTTCGGAGCCGATCCTCTGCTCCGACTCTGCACGCTGTACTATAGAACGAAGTCTCTTATTGGCTGAGCTATCCCACATCCCAGGATGCACCACCACTGCTTCCCCAGATCTCGTTTGCCGCTTCTACAGCAAAGACGTGGTCTCGGGCTTAGGTGAGCTAAGTGGTTATTACTTCTAAAATTTCTGTCAGTTTTTTTTCTAATCCACCCAAAAGCTGTTTTAACAGCTATTTGTTGTTGTGTGACTGAGATTTCGTTTTTTTTTTTGTGGTTAAATTGTCTTAGTTTGAGGGAAGGATCCCGTTTAAGTTAGAGGGGCCTTGCCCTCGTGCGTTGTTGAACATTTTAGTGCGAGTCTTTCTGTACTAGTCTATTTGGGTCAAGTGTTCCCGTTTAAGTTGGAGGGGCCTTGTCCTCAATTCACGTATCTCTTGAGACTTTTGGTGTATTTAAAGTTTATATCTGTAATAGTGATTTGTGTATCAACATGTCGAAAGAGCACAGACCATCAGGGTTCAAAAAATGCTCTAAATGCAGTTACAAAATGTCCATTACGGACTATCACTCCTTGTGCGTTTATTGTTTAGGCCCTAAGCATCTTCGAGTCATGCAGCGTTTGTCACGCTTTTTCCTCCCGTGTCCTCCAAGAGAGGAAAAATAAATTGATTTTAAAAGGGCTTATCACCCCTTCCTTTGAGGAGGCTTTATCTTCTTCCTCTTCACCTTCGAAGAAAAAGAAATCGTTGGCTCCGACCAGCCCGTCGGAACCGGCTACAAAGAAATCTCTGCAGGCTTCTCAGTCGGCTCCACGGACTTCGGAGTCGAGGGCGGAACGGTCTGCCTCGATGCCTCCAGCTTAGACTCCTCTGGCTTCGGAGTCGATGGCTAGAGCTTCGAGAGGCGGGTCACCTTCATCGGCTCCACTATCTTCGGAGCCAATGAGAGTTGCCCACTCAGACTCTTCCCCTTCGGCTCCGAAGTCCACTTCGGCTCCGAGGGAAATTGCAATGGTTGCAGAGTCTCCCTCGGCACAGATATTTATCGAGACTGTTCGGAGCCGGTCCCCCAGTCCTTTGGAACCGGTGGTGAAGTCGACTCAAACTTGTTCGATCTCTTCTCTGTCTTCGAGAATGTCGGATTCGGACATAGACAGGGTGCTTCAAAGGCTGTTTCAGTCTCTGGTCTTTCAAAAGTTGGTTTCGGCTCCAGCCCAGTCTGCTCCGGAGCCGGTTGCCCAACGTGTTGTCTTGGTTCCTCCTCCAACAGCCTCGGCACCGTTGGAGTCTGTGCTGGTGGAGCCGGTGGAGGTTTTCGGGTCTGTTCCGACCCTTACTCCAACCCTGCCCTTCGGGTCGGAGTTCGGTACTCGGACCTTCTCTGTCTGCCCCGAGGGTGACTCTTCAGGACCAATGTTTTCGGTTCCGAGCCTCCCTCTCGGTGAGTCTGCTGCGGGAGTGCCGTCTACTGTTGTGGCTTCGGGGGTTGGACCTTCCCAGGACTCTGGGGGTCCCGCCTTCAGGGCCATGAGGAGTGCTTTGGCAAAATCTTCTTTGGCCACCTCCACCGTCTCACCGTCACCTTCCCTTGGCACGGAGACTGGTTCCTTTGTAGTCCCCCTGTCTCAAGACAGCTGGGGCCTGAGGCCACCCCCATCGGGGGTTCCCTCCTTCCTGAGGGTCCCTCCGAAGCGTCTTCGGAGGAACCTCCAAGGAAGAGACAGTGCAAGAGGAAGCACGTCGACTCCCCTGACGAGTCTCTCACCTCGGACACAGACCTCGATGATGCGGAGGGGTCCCCCAAGTCGTCCTCTGATGATGTCTCCTTTGCGGACATTTTGGAGATCCTGAAGCAACGAGGCGACTGGCAGTCCAAACCCCCTTCCGCTGAGGAGTCGGTATTCCTCAAGGCCTTCGGGGCTCAGCCCTCCGCCTCCTGGGTGTCTCCGCCCTTCGATGAGCTCCTGGATTTGATCTCTCGAAGGGCATGGGAACACCCGGATTCTGTGGAACCGGTGCCAGCTCGCCCCAACAAATTTCTCTCAGCACCCCCTGAAAAGGATTTTCTCTCCAAAGGTGTGGCTGTAGATGCCCTGGTGGTGGCATCTGCTACCCA
Organism: Protopterus annectens; assembly: GCF_019279795.1. NCBI lineage: Eukaryota > Metazoa > Chordata > Ceratodontiformes > Protopteridae > Protopterus > Protopterus annectens. The sequence goes on along the minus strand of NC_056745.1, from coordinate 398,334,462 downwards.
ACAAGATGTGGCAGAGGCTTCAACGTCCGTTCATCCTCCTAATAAAGAGTCTAGGAGCATGAATCGGTATGGGAAGCGCACCCTTACTTCAGCAACCTTTACTTTAAGGTCTCTGAATTATTTGACACACTTCACCAGACTTCAGAGGGATCTGGTCAAGGAACTTTCAGATACCCTCTCTGGTAACTTACCTGAGCAGTTGGCCCAGACGGTTAACTCTCAGCTGGCTACCCTATCGTAGTTATCGAACTCGTCCATGAGGCTCATTTCATATGCAGCCGAGGGGGCGAGCAGAGCGGCGGGAACAGGCGTTGCTCTACGGAGGCAAGCCTGGCTCCGCCTGTGTCATTTTGCGGAGGCCTTTAAGTCTTCTTTTGCCGACACTCCCTTTGATGGGTCCTCTTTATTTGGACCCAAGGTAAAGGACACCTTGACTCGCTGTGAACAAGAGGGTAAGACTTTAACTGCCGTAGGGGCACGGTTTTCCACTCCCTTCAGGCCTTATCCCAAGGCTAGAAGAGGGGGGAAAATGTGGTTCCATAAATCTCAAAAGCCTTACTCTTCGCAGCAGAGCGATCCCCCTTCTAGAGGCAGAGGAGGGGGAAATTTTTCAGGAAAACGCCGTCCCAGAGGCAGCGGAGGCCCCCGCAACACTGGAGACTGAGAGTCCTTTCATGGCTCCTCAACCTTCCAGCATCCCTGAAGGAGTGCCCGACTGCTGCTCCGGAGCCAGTCGGGGGTCGTTTTTCGAAGCACCTAAAGGCCTGGGAGAGTATCACTCTGGACCGATGGGTGCTCCGAATCATCGCCGGAGGTTACACCATCCCCTTTTCTCAACCCCTACCACCATCCCAGAAAATCCCGGACCCACCACCCAGTCAACGGGATCTTGCAGCCAACGAAATATCAAAGCTGCTTCAAAAAGGAGCCATCCAACCTGTCCCTGCAGGCCAGACCGGATTAGGGACTTACTCAAGATTCTTTTTGGTGCCAAAAAAGACCGGGGACTTGAGGCCCATTTTGGATCTCAGCAAACTAAATCGTTCAATGAAAAAGTCCAAGTTCCGGATGGTGACCTTGCAATCCATTCTCCCGCTGCTGGAGAAAGGTGTTTGGATGTGCTCCATAGATCTCAAGGACGCCTATTATCACATCCTGATAGATCAGGCGCCCAGGAGACACTTGCGCTTCAGCCTGGGAGACTGTCATTTCCAGTTCCGTGCACTGCCCTTTGGTCTCACCACAGCCCCCAGGGTGTTCATCAAATGTTTGGCGGTGGTGACTGCTCACCTGAGAAGTCTAGGATTCCAGTTGTTTCCATACCTAGACGACTGGCTCGTAACTGCCACCTCCAGGCGTCTACTCTTGCAGAACCTAGCAGCCACTATATCTCTAGGCAACTCCCTAGGAATCACCTTCAATTGGCCAAAGTCCGTGTTGCTGCCATCTCAGCGCATTCGGTTTATCGGAGCAGAGATAGACTCAAAGCAAATGCGAGTCTATCTTCCTGCAGAGAGGATAGAAACACTACAGTCTCAAGTTCAAGCTTTGCTCCTCGGACGTCGAGCCTCAGCGAGGATGGTCCTACAACTGTTAGGGTCCATGTCGGCCACAGTTCTCCTAGTCCCCTTAGCAAGGTTACATATGAGGATTCTCCAGTGGCTCCTGTCAGTCCAGTGGTCGTATCAGGATCTCCCACTCTGTCACCACATTCTGATCACAGAGACGTGCAAACAGGACCTTCGTTGGTGGCTTTCCTCCAACCTGGATCAGGGGTGACCCTTCGTTCCACCACCCCCAGTGGCCACACTGACTACGGACGCCTCCCAGATGGGGTGGGGGGGGGGCATTTCCTGGGCAGGTCGGTCCAAGGCCAGTGGCACTCCGAGAGTCTCCTCCACATCAACATACTGGAAATGAGGGCGGTGCTTCTATCGCTGCAAGCACTGCACAGTTACCTCCCCCAGGGCACGATTGCCATCCAGTCCGACAACATGTCAGTAGTCTGGTACCTTAACAAGCAAGGAGGGACCAGATCCTACCCTCTTTGCAGAGAGGCAATGAAGGTATGGGATTGGGCGATTGCAACCAAATGTTTTTTGGTAGCAACACACATTCCAGGGAAATCAAATGTGATAGCCGACAAGCTGAGCAGAACTATTCTCTCCCCTCACGAGTGGTCTCTGAACGGCAGAGTGGCAACTCAGATTTTCAGGAGATGGGGGAACTCCTTGCTGCGACCTTTTCGCAACCCCCCTCAACACGAAATGCCAGTAATTCTTCTCTCTCATCCCAGTTCCGGGGGAGATTCCCAAGGACGCCCTAGTCCAGGCTTGGCCCACCGGTCTGCTATACGCCTTTCCTCCGGTTCCCCTTCCCAAGGTGATCCAGAAGGCGATTCGCTTGGAGAGCAAAATGATTCTAGTTGCCCCATACCGGCCTCGTCAAGTCTGGTTTCCCTTTCTTCGCAAATATGCACTGGACGGTCCATGGTTCCTGGACCAAGTTCCGGATCTCTTGACCCATCAGTCGGGACAGCTACATCAGTCCCTCCACTCACTGAAGTTAACAGCTTGGCTCCTCCTCTTCCGACCATAGTCAGGAACCATGCTTTGGACCCGGAAGTCATACATATCTTATCCTCGGCCCACAAGACTTCTACTAAGAAAATGTATAACAGCAAATGGAAGAGATTTGCTATTTGGGCCCAACTCCGGGGCTTAGACCCCATGACAGCCCCGGTGTCAGAGGTTCTGAAGTTTTTAGCTTCCCTGTTCAACCAAGGTTGCTCGGTCTCTACCATCAAAGTTCAATTGGCGGCTATTTCCAATTTTCATGAGAGCATAGAACCACCTTTGAGCAACAAGTTGTGTAAAGTCTTCATGAAAGGTGCTGGGCTGCTACGGCCCCCGATATCTCATCCCGCTCCACCGTGGGATCTTAATGTGGTTTTAGGTGCTTTAACCTCTTCCCCCTTTGAACCGGCAGCAACTTGTGACTTAAAATTTCTTTCTTGGAAGACTGCTTTATTAGTTGCTATTACATCAGCCAAGCGAGTTTCAGAACTTCACGCCCTATGTATCAAACCACCATATCTGGTTTTTCACAAGGATAGAGTATCCCTCAGACTGAACCCATCCTTTGTTCCTAAGGTTTGTTCTACTTTTTGTCTGCAGCAATCACTGGAACTTCCAGTTTTCTTCCCGAAGTATTCAAACAGAGCAGAGTACATCTTTCACACCTTAGATGTCCACAGACAATTACGCTTCTATTTGGATAGGACGCATCAAACACGAAAAGCAGATCAATTGTTTGTGTCCTTTTCGGATAATAAATTGGGCAAAGCCGTCACGAAGGTCACTATTGCCAAGTGGATCAGAGACCGTATCAGTCATACTTACTTCATTTCTAACAAAGAGCTTATAGCTACAGTGAAAGCTCATTCTACCAGGGCTATGGCTACTTCGGCAGCCTTTCATTCCAAGCTTGCTATTAGTGACATTTGTGCGGCGGCTACATGGTCTTCTCCTCACACCTTTATTTCTCATTACAAATTGGACGTGGCATCTCTGGGGCGAGCTTCCTTCGGTTCCACAGTTCTCAGGAGTGTTTTCCAGTGAGCCACCCAGGAATCAGGTGCTAGGGACGCTGTCCCATCAGTACAGAATGTAGGCGAGATAGGATCACATTACATCTTTTAGTTATGTACTTACCATAACTTCAGATGTATGGGATCCATCTCGCCTACATTCCTAATAACCCACCTTCCTTCCCCCTGCCTTGGAGATCAGAAGAGACCGGATGGTCCGAGTTCAGTTATTTCCTCTCTTGAAACCCCTGGTAATATTATATCAACAGTCTGTGTGTGTGCATGTGTGTGGACAAACAAGATCTGGGGAAGCAGTGGTGATGCATCCTGGGATGTGGGATAGCTCAGCCAATAAGACTTCGTTCTATAGTATAGCGTGCCGAGTCAGAGCAGAGGATCGGCTTCGAACCCATCCGTACAGAATGTAGGCGAGATGGATCCCATACATCTGAAGTTATGGTAAGTACATAACTAAAAGTTTTCACAAGCGCCCACTGATTTGCATTTTTACATGTCTGGGTTTTCCAAGCTGCCCATTGATATTAATTGCTTATTACTTGTTTTCTGTTTCAGATTAGATCACAGAGACTTGAAAAAATAAAATATAGCCAAATGTAGGTTTTGAATTAACGTCATTGTCTCAAAGCATTGTACTGTGTGCTCATGAACATGTTTGTGTTGATGTACTTCAGGGTGTTCTTTCTGACTTGGTTAATTGTATTCAATTTTCCAGGTAAAACCTAAACTGAAATTTTGTTAAATTCTTTTTAGTCAGATAACTGAAAATGGTGGGGCATGTAAATGCAAGCATCTGTAAATACAGTTTTACTTATAAAGCCTTAAATGGTGGTTGAGTTTGTTTAAAAAAAATCTTAACAGTATTGCTGTATTCCCACTTTTTGCTCCCGGGCCTCTGCTGAAAATGGACCTGGTCCAGTTGGAATTTCTCGGTTAACAAATGTAAAATAAATTAAATTTGCTGAATATGCAACACCTCATAGATTTTGACCTGGTGGACTTTATTATCCTTCAGGGCTGGACAAGATAGGTTCACTGCGAAGTGCATCATATTAATGGTCTAAGTGAATGGCGCAATATAAGTATGGTTGGTGTTCACTATCCTGTTGGTTTTGCACCCTAATCATTGCTTTAAATTTGTAAGACTTCCTCTTTGCAACACTGCCAGTCCTTGTCTAACCGCAAGGTCTAATTCACACAACGTAATCATCTGCAGGACAGTTCTCCAGAGTCTGAAGAGTCGTCGTTGGGCTTAACCAGTGGTACTATTTGTGGCAGGCAGCATGGTTCTGGGGTTTAGGTGACGCATTATACAATTTACTGAATATCATAACTGAATGTTAACTTCTCTGTATACTTTGACATTTAAAAACATGGAGACATGTATATTTAAGTTAAAAACCAAAGTAACACTTTTGACTGTCCTTGGATTAAAAGCTGTTAACTTTCCCTATCGCATTATGAATCGGTAAACAATAAAATGCATATAATAAAGTGGTCACTAGCTAGATAACTGTTATGGGCTGCCGAGAACTAATCTATCAGCACTCATCAGCTGTATCCAGACACACTGCCCTCTCTCTGCGTCTTTACAAATGTCTCATTGGGCAGAACCAAATATCTAGTTGTGGTTATTAATGAAAATGCTGAAGGCACACACATCACTAAACTTAAGGATCCAGTGTAGAATATTTCAAAACCAGCTATCACCCTGCTGTGAGTTAACTGCACATTAGTGGGCAAGTGAAAAAGCAAGCCATGACTGAATTTTTTTTTTATTTATGGCAGGAGTTTGTTCAAAGTAAGACTGCAAAAATAAGTCTTCAACTGGCAGTCTTCGCTCGAGCTCAATGTAATCTAAATTGCAAATCATTTGCATCACGCAGCCGTCAACCACCAAACCTGTCGCTCAGCTCGGATAAATGCATCTGTGCTTGTCTTCATGAACCAATCACAGATACAAGAACGAAAAGCTGATATGTTCAGGTCTACCTCAAAACAATTTCCACCTCTCGCATTCAGCAAAGAAAACAAGACGTTTCATACTTATAATTATTCTGAAAATGCTGCACTTGTACAAAATACCCATTTAAAACAAGTCCGTGATAGTGGACCCTTGTACCCCTTTTTAGCATTGTCCACAAACTTTAAAGAAAACTGAGAAGTAGAGGTAAAATGTGGAAAAAACCCTAAAATTATCCCATCATACTAGTTACTAAAAACCTACACTCAAATTGTTTTGCAAGGTTTCATGGACAGGTGTGTTGCTATGGGAGCAGTGTACAGTTATGGAGGTGGAGCTATAGTTTTGCACTGATAACCACTTAAATGGCACAAATTCAGCAAATCTTAAATACAAATCTGCTCCTGGTTTGGAAATGCATTACAATAACTGACTAGGCAGCAAAACCAGGCAAAGCACTTCAAATGCTGATTTAGCTGAATTTTTATAATTAAAGTGATCAGCATTTGCTTTGGTTTTCATTTATACCGTTTGATTTGGATTAATTTTTATACTCTACTAAATGGGATTAAGTTATAAAGCCGAAACTGTAAAACCAGTGAGTACTAAACTCAAGTGAAAGTGCATCGGCTTCTGAGAGGAACACAAAATCGAAAGCCCACAGTGGGAAGAAAAGCAAGACTGGAATTGAGGGTTTACAGGAACAAAGACTGTGGGTGGGGAATATAACAGATGTAGATAAAGTGGGTGTTACTTGATTAGCCTAAATTTGGACCCAAATTTTAAACCCTGGGTTTGTCCCTTTAAAACATTTTTATGCGAGTTAAATATGGTTATAGTACGGCACTAAACACTGATTTGGCGCATTGGTTGGTTTGGTGTTTGACTGTACTGTAAATTTTTTTTCTGTCCATTGTGAAGGAATTCCAGACTGTTAATAGCATGTTAATAGCACAGTTTGGTAGAGGTCATTTGTGTGGGGACAAAAATAAAAACTTTATACTGGGCTAGTAATTGCCTATTACTAGAAACTCTGTACTCTGGCTTAATGGATTTTAACTGTTGCACTTAAAACTGTAACCGCCTCATCCTACATTTGATTAGGGCTTCTGCTTCACCCACAGGCCACTTTGCACTCTTGTGCAACTTTGCCAGCCATTATGGAATGAGTTTGGATACCACCTCCAGTTCCAGTGCATTGGAGAACCAGACCCTTCAGGTGCAAAGGCAGGCTGGGGTATGATGCCCTTTTAGGCATAATGCTCTGTCCACAGATATTTTATCTAATAACCAAGTTCCCAAGAAAAAGAAACTGCTATATTTATATAGGTGATGAGTATAGCGGTTAGCCAAGGAAACCACAGTTAGCCTTGAGTGTTATGCACATGACTATTTATTTCTGGTGGCAGTGTTCTCATACAGGGTTGTAAGGCTAGAGACTTTTCTGTTTAAGGAGAATGATGAGAAACTGATGTGGACAGTGGTGATTATACTAGTTAACATTAGTTAGTCTGATCCTTCAGAAGGTGGTTGGGCTTAAGAGCATGTTTGTGTTCACTTTTCCTCAGATTGCTAGATTTGGTGGCTATTTTCCTTAGGAGTAGTCTGGAGCTACTCCAGAGCTAGGCAGTGTGTGAGACCTTGTTGAGGACAAGATTACATATTCTGTGGCTATACCCCTTTCATAGCAGCCTTGGATATTTATAAAGCTGCCTACAGACAGCAGTATGTATTCCAACAGTATGCTTTGAAAAATGTCATCTTGAGATTGGTTGGTCCTTCTCAGTCTGACCCAGCTGTTTGCTCAGATTTGTCATTTCCTTCATCTTGTCTAATGTCTTGATAAGAGGGGATATGGTAAGATCTTTGGGGCAAATGTAAGGCTTATTCCAGTTTGGATGATTTGTCGCATTCTTTCTTGCATAAAGTTTTGAATGAAACTGATGTCTAATTGAATCCAGGTTTTAAAACCTGCTTTGAGAGGTGTTTCAATTAGCAGATTTGCGGAACGCTCTTTAAAAGATGGTGCTTGATATTATAGATTCTAAATGCATTCTGGTTATGTAATTGTGCCCCCCTGTAAGTTCTGAATTTTTTTATCCCTCTGTTGGATTCCCAACAGTGGGATGATGATGGCACATCTATTGGAAGTCTTAGAATGTTTTATGTATCCAAGTTCTTGCCAAACAAGGCATCTTCAAGGGGTAGAACAAACACAAACCTTGCCCAAACAAAAGTAAAGTATCCAAAAGGAAATGGCAGGGTGGTGATTCTTTAATACAAATGAGAGGTTGTATTTTCATCTGAAAAGAAATAACTATGCAGCGTCACTGCACCTTCTCAACCCTACGGTCTGGTGTAAGTGTGTACCAGAGAAATTGAGAATTATTTGTTGGAGAACACTTGGTGGATTGAAAATTCCCCTTTAGGGGAAATCCCCCCCCAAGCAGTGTCAGAAATGTTTAATCCAGTGCTCCATACCATGGTAAAAAGTGTTACAGAACCATGGCCTTCAGTACATAACAGCAAAGGTTTTTATTCCAGAATTTATCTTTGGTACCAAAGAAAAGTACTCCTAGAGACTGTCCGTGATTTCTTTACTAAACACCTTTGTGAAAGTTCTGGAATTTTAAAATGCTCATTTTACTGTGTCCTTTCATTGCTTTCAGACTGTTTTGTAGCGACGCTTGGGCTTAAGGACACTTGATGTATTCCTATTGCCCCCAGTTTTGGAAACTCAGATTTGCTATGGACTTCAAATATCCACTTTCTGCGATGTTGTTCATGTTTCACTGTTGCAGTCCTCCCATTTGGGTTATCTGCTTGCAGTTGGCCTGATTAACAAATTCTTTGGTCCTGCGTCGGTTGCTGTCTCTTCTGTGACGTCAGGGGGTATAAAACATGTAGCCGACGCCATGGGGTATAAAACATGTAGCCGACGCCATTACATCGGTCTTTCTTGCTGTCCAGTGCCCGAAGCAGTTAAGTGCCGGTCGGCCAACTCCTGAAATTCTATTCAAGTTTCAGAACTGAAGTCTTCAACTAAAAGCCAAGTACCCCATTGGGGAAATTTTCCTTGCTCTTAACCGAGGTCTAAAGTAAATTGCATTACTTCTGGAAAGCAAAGATTTTCATTTGTACTGAATTCCTTGCCTATCCTGATATGTCTTCAGTCAGCCATCCAACTACCGACATTCCAAAAAACACAAAGGTAAAGACAGGCTGCCTTGGTCCAAAGCTGCTGACTATGCTTCTAAGCCAGTCGCCAGTTCACTGGTACGCAGTGAGGTTCTTTTTCGCAGCCCCTGATACCCCTTACTTCTGATTCGCAGGCCCCTACTAAGACCCATTTGGAATTTGGTATGCCGTGAGATGCTTCAACTGTGGAACCTGCGGATGTCTCTACCTTGGATGGGTCCGGAGTCGCTGTGCAGGCACCAGCTTCTGAGGGTGTATTCAGGCCTACTGGCTTGCATATTAATCAGATGCCATCTTCAAGGCCTAAATCTCGAACCATGCGTAGAAAACTGGCACCCAAACCGCATAGTCAGGCCTCTATGCCTAAAAAATAAACAAGAATGGCTGAAGACCTTGTTATTTTAATCAAGAGAAGCCAGCCTTCCCCCCTCTAAGAAACCTAGGACTGAGTTTGATACTTATGACCAAGATTCTGAATTTTGTTTCCTCTGACTAGGATTTGCCCTAGTCTACCTATGAGGATTCAGATGCTGAGAACTTTATTCCCTCTGCCCCCCCCCCCCCCCCCGAGGATTTCTCTTTTGGTGAAACCTTGCATACTCTTATTGAGCATTGTCATTGGGAAAGTCAGGATTTCTCAGATTCTAAAGAGGCTTTGGGATTTCTTACTCTTGCCCCAGCACAGGCCTTTAGCCATACCTCCTGTATTGGACATTGATGCATTTGCAGAATCTAGCTTGGCCCCTGACTCTTTACCTCCTGCTCCCAGAAAACCTGATGGATATTACAGGGTCCATGACTCTCAAGTTCCTTTTTAAAAATCCTATTGTGGATCCTGAGACCATTTCACAGGGGCCCAAGGCCATTAAAGGTACTACTGCCAAAAATCCTACCCCCTCTGACAGAGAACCCAGGGATCTGAATAGATTGGGTAAGAAGGTATACACTTCTGCAACTCTGGCCATTAGGGCCTTAAACTGCCAGTTTCATATGTTAAAGTATCGGCAGCATATTATTGGATCATTTAAACAGCAAATTATTCCTGATTGTGCTGAAAATAAGGATTTACAGAATTTTCTGCGTTCAGCTGAACAAGTTGGAAAACCTACTTTGCAATGTGGTTTTGATGCTCTAGAGGCATCTTGCAGGGCTGCTGTAACTGGGTGTGTACTTGGAAGGCATGCTTGGCTTAAGGTACAATCCCTACCAGATCATCTTAAAGCAAAGTTACTGGATGCTTCTTTAAACCAGGACCGCCTGTTTGGCAACAAGGCAGAAGTTTTTAAGATGGAAGAAAAAGCTAAATGTATGCAAACTGTTAAAGATTTTTTACAAATACAACCTCCCAAGATTTAGTAGGCATTGGCCTTGCAAGAATTGGTCCTTTCCTGCCCCTTCCAAACCTTCTCAGTCCAAACCCAGATCCAGCAAAGCTCCCAGACTGCAGTTCCAGGATACGCACAGGACAGTAAGAAGCTGAGATCCCTCATACAGTCCTCCAAAGCTAGTTATGAAAACAAAATCACCACGGACTCTAAAAGACAACCGCAAAGCATTCTATAGCTATGTCAGGAATCTCGGTGGCAACACTCTGATCTGCTCTGAGTTACAGCACAATGGCACAAAATATTCAGAACCAACTAATATTGCCGACATCCTGGCAGGTTGTGTTAACTTTACTCCCCCCCCCCCCCTTTGCCATCCCCTAAAGGGCCCATCTCTATACCAGAAGAATGCAAAGTGCCTGCAATCACGGCTGCACAGGTTAAAAAAAAAACTATCCAAAGCCAAGAACACAGCATCCATGGGACCTGACAACATCCCAGGCTGTGTTCTACATGAACTACAGAACGAACTGGTACCCCACCCAAGTACCATGTTCAGTCATAGCCCCACCTCAGGCTATGTGACCACTGAATGGCGCACTGCGATGGGAATCACACTCCACAAAGGGGAGCCACCACAGACCCTGGAAACTACTGCCCCATTAGCCTAACGAGCCTGATCTGCAAGGCTATGGAACATATCATCATGGAACTTATAAACAATAACATTGGTAATCTCCAAACTCAGGACCCCACCCAGTTTGGGTTTGTAAAAGGCAGATCATGTCTCCTAAACCTGATAGACTTTGAAGCAGTCACCAAAGCTGTAGATGAGGGTACGGTGGTTCACATAGCCTGTCTAGATCTCGCAAAGGCTTTTGACACCATCTCCCACTCTGGAATTATAGATAAACTCTCTAAACAAGGTATAAATCTCTATGCCACAAGATGGGTTGCCAACTGGCTCACTGACAGAACCCACACTGTGAAAGTAGCAGACTCCAAATCCAACTTCAGACCAGTGACAAGTGGAGTACCACAGGGTTCAGTCCTGGGTCCCCTCCTGTTAGTCTACTTACGTAGATACCACACACAGAAGGTGTTTGGCTAACGAAGTTTGTAGATGGCTAGTAGTTCTTTGCATGCTACAAAGTTTTCATATTTTTAAGTGTATTGGGGGTTGTAAAGGAGTGCTGCTGCTCTCTTCCTTTCTTCATAGAGTTAAATGTAATCAGTGTAACAGCATGACAAAAATTTAGTGAGCTTTTTCTCATTCTTGGGGGAATGACCAGATCAAGGACATGGGATTCTTTTAGTAAATTAAGAGAAACCAAGTAAATGAAAACAATGTTGAATATCTTTTTTTTTTTTTTTTTTTTTTTTCTAGCAAAGGACTATGCTTGGTAGTAATTTTCTATGTGGCCCTCTGGTCTCCATGGAGAGACTGAAATATCACACTGAAGAGTGAGTTGCTTGGGGGGGGGGGAGCTGGCATGGAGGTAAGGCTCTCTGAAAGCATTAAGGGGCTCTCCCAGCTGGGAGAGCTATAAAGATGCGACAAAACTGGTTAGCACTTGCTAAAAGCGCAGGCTGCACAGTGCGTCTTGGCATGGATAATCTTTTAGGCTAACTCAAGTCTTACTGTGGCTGTCAGTTTAGGACATTTGTTCCCCCTATTAGGACTGTAAAACTTTAATATTTGAAGATGTACATAGTTTGTGTTAGTATTTAAATTAATAGGCTTGGGGTCGTTTAAGGGTTTTCAGTAAAACAGTTTAAGATGTGACATAGGCTGAAATGGATATGACACTACTGCAGAAGTTCAAACTGCTAAAAAATATTTGCATGTAACACAAGGTGGAACTAGACTTTCAGCAAAAAAGTGTACTTGAAAGGTGGGAATAACTTCTTTTTTTAATACAGTGGTGCTTTCTGAAATTGCTTTATCAGCGACAGCATTGACGTTTAAAAACAAAAGTGCAAATAACTGTTACAGGAGTTACTTGGAAAGAACTGAACATGTGAATTCAATAGAGGTTTTCAGGATGTTTGTTCAGTGGAATAACTGGGACAACAGAAAAGAGTACTTGTAATGGCAAGAGAAGATCCAGTAGTAATAGATAAAAATGATGGCAGATTTGTAGTGCTAAGGCCCTACTGACAAGGGAGAATTACATTGGCATGTATTGATTTTCAGTTTTAAAACTGCTATAATGGAGCTTAAAATTCTAGGAAAAATCTGTTTTTAGCAAGGAATATTGCTTCTAGATGGGGACTGGAATTTTATTTACAGCAGTGAAGATCCCTGGGAGGCCAGGCAGGTAAAGTATAACGAAGGACTGTAGATTATTGAAATTTGACAATGTGATTTGGCATGGAATATGTGAACTCTGCAGGAGTTGGTGATTTTTAAATAATTCCCCAAGATACATTGGTCTAGGATAGACTATTAACGTTTCATAGGAGCTTGTGTTTAATTGTTAGCTCATGATCTGAAATAGTTGATGGCGAGTATCAAGACCTTCAATTAAAGTAAAAATGAGACACTAGTGCTTTCCCACCTATCTGTTAAAAAGAGCGGAATTTAAGGAATGGGTAGTGGAGATGTCAGCTATTCGAGAGGACAGAAATTTCTTGGCTAGAGTGAGGGATAAAATTAAGGTGGCGTTCAAAAATAGGGTGGAAATAGAAGGGAGCTATGGTTAAGTAATAAGAATTTAGAGGGATTAGCACATTAAGTATTGCAGAAAGGGGGCATCTCTCAGAATAACAAACTACAGAATTTTTTTAACGGAGTACAAAAACTTTTAGCACAGCTACTCTGGCAAAGTAGAAAGGGCTGTTGCCAAGCTTAAGAAACCTATAAGGAAGGTAGAGATCTTGTAGAAGTATTCAAAATATTTTGCAATTTCTGTGAAAGTCTGTATAAAGCAGAGAAATGTGGCAATCAAGAGGAGCCAAATGGAAATGTTTGCATTAAATATGCCAAGGTTAAAAGTAGACGAGACTTACTGTTGGGATAATTATGATGCTTAATGAATCTACAGGAAAGTCCCCAGGAATAATGGTTTTCTGTGGAAGCTTGGAAGCCAGGAGGAGAAACTGAAAGATCTGTAAGGTTCTCTTCAGTATTTCAAGAGAAGTACCAACATACTGGAAAAAAGCTTTGGTGGCTTTAATACCTAAAGAGGGTAGAGAACCATCTGATCCAACTTCATACTGGCCCATTTCAGTACTAAACCATGTTTATCAAGTGGTAATGTCTATAGTGGCTAAAAGAATGCCAAAATTGATGGATCAGTGTGGTTTTGTGGAAAGAAACGTTTGACAACATTAACAGAACATTGATCTGGAGGGAAGCAGAATGTAAAGAACTGTTGGTCGGTGTTGATGCTGACAGAGCATTTGACAGTTTAAGCTGGGTCTTCGAGTGGGGCAATGGAAGCATTTGCATTTTCTGAAAAAATATTATAAAGCTGATTCTGATGCGAGGGATCAGAGGTGGAAATTTTAAAGTAGGTGATGTCCCTGATTTCTGCTTAAGCAGAGGAACCAGGTATGGAGTGTCCTCTTTATTTGCATTGTATTTGGAACCATTGGCGAAGAAAATAAGAGATTTAAAAATCCAAGGATATAGTTTGTATGGTAGTCAAAAGCTGGCTGTATTTGCAGATGGTCTTTTATAACTGCCAAAACCATAAAGAGAGTGTAGAACATTTTGAAACTTATCTTTTTTTGGGGTGGTATAAAATTAATGCACGTAAAACAAAGGTGATGGTGTTAAATTATGTATCCACACAAATTGGTTTAGCAAATCTGTGTTTATGGGGACATGGTAAAGTTTTTAGCAGTATGGATTAAAAATTCTGGTGTGGCAGCTAAGGATATGTGGGAAGAGACTAAAAAGAGGATACAAAAATTGAGAAAATTTAAGCTTTGTTGTATGGACAGTAAGATGCAAACAGTTTTTTTTATTTATTTATTTTTTTTACTCCCATTAGTGTTGTTCACAGGTCAGGCATGTTTTTATCAACTAGGAGAAGCTGTGGCTAGCAATTAGAGATGAAGGACTTTGTCTGGGTCGTGAAGCCTGCAAGAGTTGTGGGATAAACTGGTTCTTTCAGTAGAATGGAGCAGACTGGGATTACCAGATTTTGAAGGGATATTTGAGTTTCACAGTTAAGGCTCCTTAACATACCACTAGCAGCAAACTTTAATTCAAACTGGAAAGGGATGATGAAATGGGAGGGGGTTAAGAAATAGACTGGGGTTTTGGATGCAGGCCTTTAAGGTTAACAATCCTGTACAATATTAAATCAATAAAGCGGCAAAGTGTTCCAAGAACTAAGCCAACACTGGAATGAAGAAGTTTCTGCCAATGGGGGTGACTAATTTTGGGATTTAGACAATAGGCAAGAAGCGGCTGGAATTTATTTAAGAACTGGCAAAGGAACAAAAGTATTGGGAGCAAATGACTAGAGAGGGAAAGATGATGCAGTGGGAAGAAGCTAAGAATTTATTTGGAGTGCAGGTCAGATATCTCCTTCCCGATCTAGGATTGATATCCAAGTATAGGCAGAGAAAGAAATTGGGGTGTATGTGGGGGGGGGGGGCTAAACAAAATACCAGCACTGGTTGAACTTTTAGAAGAATTGAACAGCAGCTGCCATTAAAGGAGTAATTAGAGCATATAGTGTATTGCATGGTAACTGTAAGAATCTGAGAAGGTTAGAAAGGATTGGTAAGAGAATGGATGAGCAATTTACAAAGAAACAATGGGAGGTTATATGCATGTCTCACGTACAATATCTAAATTTAGGATTTTTGCTTGGAAATGTTTTCTTTGGGTATAAAAATATCTGTAGACTCCAGAGAATTTTTCCTGAGGCAAACTCTGTTAAAGATGTGACGGGAAGAAAGAGGGGGAATTGAGCATATTTTCTGTGATTGTGATGAGTTGGTGGACTTTAAGGATTCCCTGCTAGCTGCACTGTCTGAGATGCTGGGTGGGCAGGTGGATGTAATGAGGGAGATTTTTCTCTGTTATGATACAGAATCAGAATTGCCTACTTGTGTTAAGGCCTTGCTGTGTCTAATTATGGTGGCTGCCTAAGAAATTATTATAAAATGGAAATCAAAATCTAAACCAACGATACGAGTAGTAGTGAATATAGTAACAGATGAAACTGGAATTTAACTTTAAAAAGGGTAGGAGCAAACTACATCGGAAAATGGGAATTGTGGGAACAGTAAGGACAGGAATGAGGGTTAAAAGAAAGCTGGACTTAAATGAGCTATGTAATGTTTGAAAATGATTGGGTACATAAGTGATTTATGTTTGCAATTGGGAGTCTCAGTATGGTTTGTGGTTGTAAAATGTCTGACTGATTGTTAGTTTGGATTGTTTGCATTTAATGTGTGTGTTGCTTGTCTTAAGGGATAAAGATGCTCCTTTGAGGAAAGGGCAGAAATTTACATAATGTTGGGTTATATGATGTATAGCAATGTATAAGGAGCATGTTTGTAAAAGTGAAATTAATACAGTGATTTTCTCTGGTAAATTAGCCTTGTCACAAGTGATTCAGTAAAGGTGCTTTAAAAAGTGTCAAATCTTAACAGCTGTGCCCTTTTCCAGAATTGCACCAGGAAAGCCAAGTATCTAAGGTTACCTTGTCTAGTTTGCTTACTGACACTTGATTTTTCAAGGCTTGTATATTTTTGCCATACAGATGAAAATCTCATTGCACAAGGGCAGTTCATATCTTAACAACTTTCTTTAGCTACTCTGCTTTAGAGTTTTAGACCAAGAATCTGATCCCAACTCCTGCTGGTACTTTTAAGTCGCAAAAATTTGAGGCTCAGTCTAAGGCAAGGGTTTATTTTTGTTCCTGTATTTTGCAGAATGTTCTCTTTGGCAACATCTGTATTTTCTGACTGGGGACTGTCTCTCATAGGCTGAGGCAGCTGGAAGAGAAATTTGCTTTGCAAGTTTGTTTACCATAATGCTAGATCGAGGTTTTTAATGTCACTCTCCTTCATCCCCATCCAAATTGTCAGTTGGTTGTTGGCTTCTGGTGAACCTTCTAGAAGCCTTTTCTTTAGTCTGTTAGAAGTAGTAATTTAACAATTATATAAATGAAAACAAATGCAGTGGTTAACGTTGTTGCCGCATGCTACTATAAAATAGCCAAGTTTGTCTCCAACATGCCAACTCGCACACATTGCCTGGCCATTAAATCTATAAACTGGTTTGAGTTCCCTGGTTACCTACATTACTCCCAACTTGCTCACGCCCACAAACTACTAAATAATCCAAACGTCTGCCCATCCCTTCAAACTATAATACCAACGCACACCCCTACTCTCCATCTTGGGTCCTCTTAAGCAGTTCTGAACCGTAATTAAACCCAACAAAAGAGCTGGACTATGCGTGTCTAGTCCCATGCCATTGCCAGACTTTGGAATGTGCTCCATCTGTTACTCAGCTAGACTCTCTAAAAACATTTAAATTTGCACTAAAAGAACACTATCCCAATAACATTCTGTTCAAGTCATACTACCTTAAATGTTTTGTCCACTATACACTACAAATACTTGCAGCGGTAGCGTTGTTGCCTCAAGCAAGAGGTTCTCCCGTTCGATTCTTGGCTGGAGTGTGGGGGGTGCCTTCTGTGTAGTCTGCATGTCCTCCCCACAGTTGCGTGGGTGTTGAAAGACATGTGTAAATGGGCGTGCCTTCGTTGAAGGTTGAACATCGAGCTGGCACCTTGCGTTTGTGAAAATCTACTGCCAATCAGTGGACCAGAGTTCTGCTGTGGCGACCCCTAACCAGGAAAAGCCAAAAGACAACACTACAAATACTTTTACTAACTTTAATATAGTTGCAATTTACACAATCTGTCTTAATATGCAATCTCTCTTGCTTTCTTTATTTCTGTGGCTGAATAAACAGAATTGATTAAACAGTATTCTTATGAGAATATACCAACACAAGTACTAAAAATGTAAGTTTTATTTTCTTGTATATCTCTCTAATATGTATTTGTCTTGTATATCTACTTCAGTTTTTACACAGTACAAACTGTTCTTGACTTTCAAACTTAAGCTGATGATATGTAAAAATTTCTGTGATTTGTATGGAGCTTTTCTCCCTGTGCCTCCACTGAAAATGGGTCGTTGGCCCAGTGAACTTACCTGATCAACAAATGTCAAAATGTGAAAAGGATGGGAAGACTTTTTTGCTGTGTGTGCAAGTTTCGCCATGTCTTAGAGACCCTACTCTAGGAACCAGAGAAGTAGGAGACTATGGTTTTAAAAAATTCCAAGGGCCTTTCCAGGATTCACATGGCTGACTTTCCCCAGGGCCGAGGGGAAGTAATTAAAGACACCACCCTGGAGGCAGAATCAGGGGTCCAGAGATTCTTTCTCTGGGGAACTACTATCCCCACCTGGCAACTAATAATTTCAGACAAATGGGTGAAAGGAATAATAGCCAGAGGTTACAAAATCCAATTTTCCATACATCCAAAAACCCAAGAGACTCCTGGATTTTCCACCCAATCACAGGAAAGTAGCAGTTCTAGAAATTAAACTGCTCAATTAGTCATTAAAAAGTCCCACCAGACCAAATAGGATCTGGGCTTTACTCCAAAGTTTCTGCCCCAAAAAAAGGTGGACTGGAGACCCATCTTGGATCTCAGCCAGTTCAACAAGGCAGTTTAGCAAACCAAGTTCTGGATTGCCTTGGTACAGTCTGTACTTCCATTCTTGGAAAAAGACAATTGGATGTGCATAAGACCTCCAGGATGTGTATTATCACATCAAAATGGACACTCGTTCCAGGCGGTTCCTGCACTTTCAGCTGGGCGCCAGTCATTTCCAGTTCAGGTTGCTTCCCTTGGGACTCTCCTCATCCCCCAGGGTGTTAACCAAATGCATGGCAGTGGTTGCAGCTCACTTCAGACAGCAAGGATTTTAAGTTTTTCCATACCATGATGACTGGCTTCTCACTGCTGCCACCAGGCATCAGAACAGGCAAGAGATTACACACTGCATCTCTAGGTATCATAAATTATGAAAAGTCAGATTTAAAGACTTGACATTTAGAATTCATCGGGGCCCAGTTGGACACTGTTACAGGAATTACTTCACTTCCACTAGAAAAAGTACAAAGATCATATCTCAGGTCGGACAAAATATCCAAAGCAAAAGGGTTCCAGCCAGATTAGTCTTGCAAGCAGTGGGCTCAATGGCAGCCTCAGTCATTTTTGTTCCCTTAGCAAGGTATCACATGGAAATCTTAGAGGTTACTTTCCTCCCAGTGGTTTCTGATGCATCAACCAATTGCTGCAAACATGATCTTTCATGGTGGCTCCATTCCAATGGGATTTTCTTGGGTCGACCATTCATTCTTCCCCAAGCCATAGTGACCACTAATGCTTCCCACATATGGGGGGGGGGGGGGGCAGTATCTAGCAAAGGACAGTCTAAGCCATGTGGTCCCAACTGGAGACCAACTTGCACATCGGTGTTCTGGAGATGATGGCAGTGCTGTTAGTGTTGCAAGTATCCCATGATGCCCTTCCTCTGAGAACGGTAGCAATTCAAATAAGCATATTTCTTCATAAAATTTATAGTAATACATTTACTTATTTTTAATATATATTTTTTGATATGTCAGAGTATGAGATTTTTATGAAACTTTATTTTTAAAGCTATTATGATGTAATATGTTATCATATTCATGATGTATTTTGCATTTCCTTTCAAAGTCCTTAAACTTATGCTAATTTGTCAGCTGATTGTTAAATGGATATTTAAAGATGGATTAACTTTGAGAAAGTTTGTCTGATGAAGCAACTTAGTGTCATGAAAGCGCTTGCCTTGTTCTTTGTGTATTAAATTACATTTCTAGCCTTGTAGGCTTAGTGCATTCATTTGTTTGGCTTCTATTTTTACAGCACTGTTCTGTACTCTGATTTAATCTGTTTTATTTTTATTTAACTGTGGTAATTCAGACTGACAAACATGTTGGTAGATTGGTGTCAGCAAGCAAGGGGGAACCAAATCTTAACCATTATGTTGAGAAGCCCTCATAGTTTGGCAGTGGGTGATTTCTTCCAACCGCTTCCTTACAGTAATGCACATTCTGGGAAGCTCCAACGTGATAGCAGACAAGCTGATGGGAAGCTCCAACGTGATAGTAGACAAGCTGATGGGAAGCTCCAACGTGATAGCAGACAAGCTGAGCAGAACTCCTCGTGTTTCACGAATGGTCTCTCAATCCTGTTGTGGCAAAGGAGATTTTTCGTTGCTGGGGCCAACCTTGCTGCGGTCTTTGTCTCTTGTCTGAAAAACAAATGCAGTAAGTTACTTTATCCTAGTCCCCCCCCCCCCCGGGGGGAGTTACCTGGAGATGCCATTCTCCACAAATGGCCCCCCAGTCTTCCCTATGCCTTTCCCAGACTCCCTTGATTTCCCAGTTTGTAAAGAGAAAGCAGAGGTCTGAGAAATTGGTAATCCTGATTTCCCCATTTTGGCCTGAACAAGTTTGTTTCCCTTCTGGCCTCATCTTTGGAAACCATGAATACTGGTCCCAGCTCTAGACCTGCTGTCCCATCTAGAGAGCATGGTTCGTCTGAACCTCCATCTCGAGCTGTGTGGCTCCTCAAATTCCCGTGATTGCCAGCCCCCCCCCCCTCATTGTGGCCCATCACAATACTTCAACTAAGAAACTGGATCAAAATAATAGTTTGCAAGTTGGGCTCTTATAATGAACTTGACCCTTATTCAATCCTGATTCATAATGTTTTGGATTTTTTAGCTAACCTGTATCAATCCAGTTCCTCTTTCTCAACAAAGTCCATCTAGCGGCACTGTCAAACTTCCATATGGGTTTTGAAGGGTTATCCCTTATGTCACACAGACTTTGTAAAGCAGTCTTGAAAGGAGCCATAATGTTAAAACCTCCTTTTAAAGAACCCGTTCCTCCATGGGCTCTAACACTAGTTCTTCAGTCCCTTGCTTTCACTCCCTTTGAATCGTCTGCTACTTGACCTAGTTTCTGACTTGGAAAAAAATTCTTTAGTGGCTATCTCATCTGCCAAAAGAATATCTGAACTCCAAGCTTTGTCCTGCAAACAACTCTACATATTTCCTAAGGACAGGGTCTCCCTTGGGACTAATCAATCCTTTTTACCAAAACTAGTCTCAGAATCTGTCAATCGAACCCTTTAGCTACTGGTCTCTTTCACCCAATCTTTCCAACAAAGGGGAGTACTCCATTTATTAGCTGTACACAGACGGGCGTTTTTATAGTCCTAGAACAAGACTTCTAAAATCTGACCAGTTGTTTCCTTTTCCTCTATTTCTTTAGGTAATCTAGTTTCAAAGGTTACCTTGGTGATATGGCTTGGACTGTATTACATTTGACAGTCGACAGGGCTCCATTCTTCACACCCAGTTAAGGCCCATTCATCTAGAGCTGTGGCAACTTCTGCCATTTTTCATGCCAGAGCTTCTTTAAATGACATTTGTGCAGCAGCCGCTTGGGCTTCTCATTCCTTTCTCACTCACTACAAACTGGATTAGGTCTCTTGGGGATGGGCATGATTTGGTTTGATGGTGCTGAGGAATATTCTTCCATGAGACCTCCCAAGATTTAGGTAGTTAAGGACGCTGTCCCTTTAGTCAAGGATTATGTGACGATTGACATCGGATGAAGTTGTCTTACTGTAACATTCCATCTGTGGTAGTTATCTTCACTAATCCTTGACATCTTCTCCCTCCGTCCCCCAGCTTGAGACTTGGTGGATCTATCTCTACCAGGACTGGTTTCATATTGTGGACACACCTGGCCTCTTGCTCATTGCTATTTGTCTGCCACTATTTTAGGCAAACTATCTGAGGTCATTTGATAGGAGCATTATGGGTAAAAGCCTAGAGTGAAAGTTTGGAAGGTGCGAGCTGAAATAAATCGCAGACTCTGTTCCAAAGCTCTGAACCGAGCCTACAATCAAGGATTAGTGAAGATTGACAACACAGCTGGAACAATATGGTAGGACATCTTTTTCATGCCTTATAAAGTGCGTATTTCTGTAGTTACTATTGTCGTAATTTTACATTTTGGGTGATGCATTGCTGTGGTAGTTCTTCGTATTGATGCTTACTTTGTGATTGACATTTATTGTATTTATATGAATTCATAACAATCCACCTTTCCAACAGTGTAATTTGATGTGTACACATGTGCAATTTGTAGAAATGGCAATACTGATCTACTTGGCTTTTTTTTTCACCTTACAGGAAAGGTAACTTGCTCTAAAAATCTTATTTACACCGTTTTAAATGCAAGTTGGCTTAGATGTAGTAAATGAGTTTATTGTGGTGATATTTTCACCTTGAGACTTACATATATATTTTTTTTTTTTAGTTTGTAGAGGGCCCTTTTGAAAAGTACTTGGAGCGTTTAAGAGATCCAAAGGTAACCCTTTGTGCAATGTGCTAAATTCGAAAATATTGCAAATAGTCGCCAATTTGGGGAAAATGGAGCATGTTTGTTTGATGCAGCATCTTATTGACTTAAAGTAAATGTGGAAGTATAGATTTTTTTTCCGTAAGAATTCCATGTGAATGCAAAAGTGACAAAATATAGGCATAAAAGTTTTTATTTTTAGACTACTGGTATGGGGGAGCAAAATCTGTATTTGCAAACTTGTCATACAAAACTTAAAGGGTTTTTATTTTGTATGCATTGCAATTGCATTATCACTGCAGTGCTAACTGTAGTTGCAAGAGTTATTTGGAATTCTTTCCAAGATTAAATTAACATTGGGCTTCCACTGGTTTGTGAAACTGCTTCCCCCAGCGAAATGTGTCCGGTAAACAGTGCTAGAGTAAAGACGGAAATGGTGAAGTTGAGCTTTTTTCAGAGATTTGCTTTTTATTTAATTCAGTTACAAAACTGAATGTAAATGCATCAGTGTGGCCCTAGATGTTACTATTTTACACTGCACTTTTCAAGGAATCGCTGTTTAGTTTATGCAGTGGTTGATTAAGCTGTATATCTTTGTACAATCGGAAGCCTTGTGCATGTTGCAGTTTTTTTTCAAAATAGCATGCACAGTGTGTGCTATTGGAAATTGCTACTAATATAGTGTTTTCAGGCAAAGCCAAAGAGAGATGGTAATAGCTTGTATGATGCATGCCTTTCAACTGTTCTGAATATTTTAGATTGTCCATGACAAAGTTTTCACTTCTCTATGTAATACTTTAACTCTGTGTCTCTACCATTTGTACATCAGTCTCTGATCTACTCCCAGAACTGTTTTCATTCCACTTTGTCATCCTCCAGATAGTTTCAGGAGTAAGCCTTTTTTTTCTCTTTAAAACTGCAGTGCAATAGTTTTATATTGAATAACTTTTTTAATTAAAAACTGTTGCATAAAATTGTACAAAGTTTGTCAGAACTGTGTGCACATGGAATGTGGGACATTTTTCTACAGAATGTTTAACTGTGGCTTGTCATAAAGTTTTCAACTCTTTAGTTCTTTTATCCATTAGTATGGATTTCTTCAGTGATAGGAATTCCTCCATTATGGGTGCTACATTAGTGTTCATCTTTTAGTTTTATACTTTTTTCTGGCGGCTTCGTAAACCTCAAAACCGGATAGAGCATGGTTCATTTCCAAGGTGTTCGTTCACATATTACATGGACAAAACCAAGAACATTACGGAAACAGACCAGCCGTTTTGTGGACTTTGCTAGCAGCAAAAATGGTGTGTGTAAGCAAGCAAACAATTTCCACATTGATTTCTATTAAGTTTTTGTAATGGGCACAGTGGTAAACCCCCAAGTATATTTGAGCACATTCTCCCTGGGCTACTATAGTTTTTCTAAGAGGAGTTGCAATAGTAAAGAACAAGGCATCAGAGGCACTCTACCAATTTCTGGAAAATGACCCTGTAGATAGCAGGATAACTTGAAGGTTGCAAGTTAGACTGAATGATAGTTGCACCTTTTGTAAGGAAGCAGTCACCAGTTGACAGGACATCAAAGGCAGGAGGAGTAGCTTCTGACTGTGGAAAACCTTACAGAAGTTGTACTGATCCAGACACTGTTTTTGATGAAAGAGGAGCCCACCTTAGGAGTAAGAGTAGCACAAAGGAGAATGAAGTCTGGGGAAAGCAGCAGGCTCAGATGAGCCTATAGCATATATTCAGATGTTGGGTGAGATGGGGAGAAATGGCTCTCTACAGTACTTGGCAGTACGGAGAGAGGCATCTTCCAGATGACTACTTGGCAGTACAGAGAGAGGCATATTCAAGATGGCTGGAGGATAAGCACGTTTGTGTCAGTATAGAAGAACAAAGTGGTTATCTGCAGCTGTGGTTAGTAGAGGTATCAAACTCCATGAAAGTTAAGGGGAGCTTGGTTAACATTTTCACATAGTAAGAAGCAAGATGGGAGATCAACAGTTTGGATTCAGATCCCTGTGCAGCACAGCAGATATTTACAGTAAGACAGTGTAGAAGCCAAATATGAGTGATCAAGTAAGCATTCCTAGACTTGGAGAAAGCAAATGACAAAAGTCCCAAGGAAGCTGATTGGCACAGTCTTGTACATGGCCTTAATTCTACCAAGGTTTCCAAAACTTCAAATCACAAGGACCCAGTGACCCTAGTAATGAACAGTGTTTTGTGTTTGAGGGGTTCCCAGTGGGAGTGGGTGTGCATCAAGATTCAGCTCTGAGCCCACTGCGGTTAATGCTGGTGATTGGGATATATTAAACCGGTTGGAAGGTACAAGATCATCAGATGTTCTTAGTGTTTCACTGTTGCAGTCATCACCTGTGGGTTATACCTGCTGTGGTAACCCTCGGTCGGCCTGAATACCAGAGTCAATGTTTGTGTGCCGGCTGCTGTCACCTGTAGTCTGATGTCAGGTCATCAGTACTGTAAAGCAAGGCAGCAGACATCATTACATCTATCTTTTTTGCTGTGGAGCCCATAGCAGAAGCAGTTTGCATGAGTGCCATTCGGTCGCTACCAGAAGTCCAATTTCAGCAGAAAGTCTAAAGCCAAGTACCCCAGTGAGGACCATTTTTTGTTGCACTAACTGATGTCTGGAAAAGTTAACCATTGTCTCGCCTGTGGAAAGCGGATCCCACACAGACTTGCATTCTTACTGCATCCTTTGTTTAGGCCAAGACCACGATGTCCCTCGTTTCCAGTTCTGTGCCCTCTCTAATGCGAGAACCATTCGCTGAAGAGCTGTTTTTGTAGACAGTTATTTTCATGTTCAGTCTTCGAATTCCAATATGGCATCAGCCAACAACCTGCAGACATCCTGAAAAAACTTGAGACAGGCCACACAAGGTTAAGCCTACCGACCTATGCTACCACTAAGAAAGTAGTCAGTTCTCCAGAATTCAGTGAGGTACTTTTGCAGCTCCTGATGCCAGACTCTTTCTACGCAGGTCTCTGCTGAGACCCTTTCGGAGTCTGGTATGCTACAGAAATCCACTTAGTCTTCCAAGCCTTTGGCTGTCTCTGCCTTGGTTGAGTCTGGAGCTGCGATGCAGGCACCGGTTTCCAAGGAGACTATTTGCATTACCGATTTTAGACAAAAAAACAACTCTTCCGACTACTGTTTCTGAGACTAACTTATTCTTTCAGGCCTCAGTCAGGCCACTCCTAGGAAACCTGCTTTTTAGCCAACATCTTGCTATTGCTCCCCCACCCCAAGCTGAAATGCCTAAATTGGCAGAGGATCTCAACTCCCTTATCCGAGGTACTAAAGCCCCTACTCCAAAAAGGAAAAAGTTTCCTATTCCAGAAATTTTAACAGACCAAGAGTCTGCAGAATCTGAATATTCTGCCTTTAAAGAGGAACAGCCCTTAACTGTTTGATTCAGATGCAGAAGAGTCCATCCCTTCTACCTCCCCTCCAGAGGACCTCTCCTTCATGGAGACCCTCCACTCCCTCAGGGAAAATTTCCAATGGGAATCTCAGGATTACCCACAGTAAAGAGAAACAACTTAGTTTCTGGACCTGTCCCAGCACAAACCCCTGGCCATCCCACCTATTCTAGAAGTGGTGTATGATTTCCTTGAGTCCAGTTTAGCCCCTGATGCCCTGCCTCCTGCTCCAGCTGAACCGGTACTACGGAGTACCGGATTCTCACACATACCTGTACAGGAACCCTGCTGCAGACCTTGAGGTTATTGCACAGGGACCCAAAGGCACTAAGACTAGTTCTGCCAAGAATTCTCTTCCTTCTGACAAAGGCTCCAGAGCTCTGGACAGATGGGGTAAGAAAGTACACAACTCTGCAATCTTAGCTGTCAGATCACTCAATTTGTCAGTTCCATATGTTAAAATAACACCCTTTGTAACAAATAAAGCAAAAGATTGCTACCTCTCTGGATGGTACCAACTCAAAAGAGCTGTCAGAAGTACTGTACTCTGCTGGTCAAGCACTCATAACAATGTGGATGACTCCCTAGAAGCCTCTAGCAGGGCAGCAGTGACAGGATTGGTGATTAGAAGACATGCATGACTGAGGGAATAACTCCCTAATTGTATAAAGTCTAAACTTATTGATGCTCCACAGATAAGGAGTGCCCGTTTGGGGGGGAAAAAGCAGAAGAGGCGCTTAAAGATGGAAGACTAAGCAAAATCTATGCAAACTGTAAATTTCTTTCAAGTTCAGCAGCCCATATTCAGCAGCAGCTTCCCCCTCTAAGCACCCTGCCTTCTTTGCGCACAGCAGAATGAGCCAAAGTAAGCCCCACAAACAGGATATCCAGGCCCCTATCCCAGGGCCAACAAAGAAGCAAAACATTGGGCCACTTCTGCCTCTAAGGCAGGGAGATGTTCATAGTGTTTCACTGTCATTACATTTGGGTAATCTGGCAGGTTGCCCTCAGTCTGCCTGATTAACAAAGTCTTGGGTCCTGCGTCAGTTGCTGTCTCTTCCATGACGTCGGGTCGTCAGGGGTATCAAACATGCAGCCAATGCCATTACATCAGTCTGTTTTGCTGCACGGTGCCTGAAGTAGAAGCAGTTTGCAAGTGCCGGTCGGCAGATTCCTGAATGTTTCATTTGAGTTTCAGAACTGAAGTCTTCAACTAAAAGCCAAGTACCCCGTTGGGGAAACATTTTTTTCTTGCTCCTTACCGATGTCAGTAAAAGTTAATAATTGTATTACTTCTGTGAAGCAAGCACCTCATAAGGACTTTCTTTTGTACTGTATTCCTTGCCTAGGCCCTGACCATTACGTACCTTGCTGTCTGTTTTGTGCTTTATTTAATCAGTGCACTATCCGTCGGCACATTTTTGCTTCAAGATATTTCGGTTCTCAGTTTAATTATCCAGAAATGACATCTGTTAGCCATCAGACTACCGGAATACCAAAAAAAACGCAAAGATAAGACAGGCTGTTGAGGTCCAAAACTGCCGACGATGCTTCTAAGCCAGTCGCCAGTACTCGGCGAGGTGCTTTTGCAGCCCTTGATACCCGCTAGTTCTGATTCGCAGGCCTCTACTGAGACCCATTCGGAGTTTGGTATGCAGTGAGGTACTTCACATATGGACCCCGCGGATGTCTCTACCTTGGATGGGTCTGGAGCCGCTGAGCAGGCACCGGCTTCTGAGGGTGTATTCAGGCCTACAGACTTGCATATTAAACAGACTCCAACTTCAGTGCTAAGGCCTAAATCTCATTCTATGTCTTAAAAAAACAACACCCAGGCCACATGTTCAGGCCCCTATGCCTAAAGAACAAATCATCAAAATGGCTGAAGATTTAATTACTCTAATCAGGGGTAGTTAACCCCCCCCCCCCCCCACTCCAAGAGGCCTAGAATTGAATTTGACTATGAATCTTCTGTAGAGGACTTGTTTCTTCTGACTCTTCTAATGATCTGGATTTGTCCATACCTACTTATGAGGACTCTCATGCAGAAGATTCCATCCAGTCTGCTGCTCCTCCAGAGGATTTTTCTTTTGGAGAAACTTTGCATACCTTAAGGGAACACTTTCACTGGGAGAGTCGGGATTTCTCAATCTAAAAAGAGACTTTGGGATTTCCTTCTTCCTCAGCATAGGCCTTTGGCTATACCTCCTGTTGTAGACATTGTTGAGGTTTTCTCAGAATCCAGTATGACTCTGGGTTCCCTGCATCCTAGTAAGCCAGACAGGTATTACAACGTTCCTGACTCCCACAAATTCCTTTTTAAAAACCCTACTGCTGACCCTGAAAACATTTCTTAGGGTCCCAAGGGCATTAAGGCTTCTGCTAAAAATCCTACCCCTTCTGATGGATTCCAGGGCGCTGGATAGATGGGGTAAGAAGGTTTACACGTCTGCAACCTTGGCAATCGGGGCGTTAAACTGTCAATTTCATATGCTTAAATATATCAACAGCATGTCATTGGCTTACAAAATGATGTTGATTTCTGACTCTCTGGAAAATAGAGTTGCAGGAGTTATTGCATTCAGCTGAACAAGTTGGAAAACATACTTTGCAATGTGGTTTTGATTTCTTGGAGCTCTTACAGGGCTGCTGTAGGTGGATCTGTGATGAGGCATGCTTGGCTCAAGGAGCAAAATCTGCCTGACCATGTTAAAGCAAAATTGTTAGATGCTCCTTTACAACAGGACAGTCTCTTTGGTAATAAGGCAGAAGACGTTTTGAAAAGATGGAAGATTAAGCTAAATCTATGCAAATTGTAAAAGATATCCTACAAGTGCAGCCACCCAGGTTCAGTAGGCACTGGCCTACTAAGAACTGGTCATTTCCAGCTGCTCAGGTCAAACCCAAACATTCCAAAGGCTCCAGGTTTCTGTCACAAGGAACTTGCAGAGCAAAGCAATGGGGTGCCTCCACCTCCAAATCTGGAAGTAACAAGGCACCTTCCTAGAGTAAACAGTCTCAATGACTTTCCACTGCAATCACCAAGCACTATCTTTTGGCCACCCCTTTTTGGGGAAAACTGGCACTTCATGCACAAAACTGGCAACTGATTACCCAGGACAAGTGGGTTTTAAATGTAGTATCCCAGGGATGCAGTTTACATTTCCATACGTTGCCAATCTCAAACAGATGGCCAGATTTGCCTCCAAATCAGTGGGTGGAGGCCCAGAAACAAGTTATGTCCCTCATGAATATGGGGGCTATTCAACCAGTACCAGACTAGGAAAAGGGACTAGGTTTTTATTCAAGACTTTTCCTGGTACCCAGAAAAGACCAATCATGGTGTCCAATTCTGGACTTGTCCATTCTAAGTACATTTCTGGATATTCCAAAATTCAAGATGCTGACTCTACAACAGTTATTACCTATGCTAGGCAAAGATGCCTGGCTGGTAATTCTAGACTTAAGGGGCTTACCTGCATATCCCAATCAGGGAATCTTGCAGAAGATACCTCCGCTTCAAAGCAGGCAATTTGCATTGCCAGTTCTCTGCACTGCCCTTTGGCTTATCTACTGCACTCAGGGTCTTCACAAAGTGCCTGGCACCAGTAATTGCATTTTGCAGGCAAATATTCAAATTTATCCATACCTGGACAATTGTCTAATTCAGGCAGAAAACAAGGACACACTTCTAAAACATATGGCATTTGTAAAAAGACTTCTAACTTGTCTAGGGTACACCATAAACTAACTTGTCTAGGGTACACCATAAACGAAAAGAAATCACAACTGGTACCCCCTCAAATAATTACATTCCTGGGTGCAAGCTTGAATACAACTGCCCAGATGACTTACCCTACGCCAGGAAAAACAAATTCAATTGATGACTTGCTTCCAAACAGGTGGCCACAAAAACTCAGCTGTTTGCAAGACAAATTCTGCAGGCCTTGGGGTTCATGGCCTCCTGCATTCTAATAATTCCATATGCAAGACCGCATATGAGGAAACTTCAATGGTACCTAAAAATGTTATGGAGTCAACATTGTCACAGCCTGGAAACAATGATTCCTATCATTCATTGCCTGCAGCTAGAGTTCCTATGGTGGGCAGAGGCCTGCCACCAAAACAAGGGACAGTCATTCATTCCACCCCATGCTGCCCAAACCCTGACTATGGATGCATCAGGTTATGCTTAGGTGGCACATCTGGCAGGGAGATGCATTCAGAGCCAATGGATCCCAAATCAAATGCACCTGCATATCAATCAGAAAGAGATGCTAGCTGTACAGAATGTTCTGACAGCCTTCAAGGACTACCTTCATCCAGGACAACTACTGATAAACAACACCACAGTCATGCAGTACATAAACAAGCAGGGGGGGGGGGTGGCCATTCCATACCTCCTTTGCAGACTAGCCATGGCATTGTGGAACACTGCCTTGACTTGCTCAATTCCTGCCAGGAAAGCAAAATACTCTGGCAGACTAAGCAGAAATCTTATGGACCTACATGAATGGAAACTGGATCCACAAATCTTCAGCATGTTGACACGCAAATGGGGCAGCCCAGACATAGTTTTGGGGTGAGGCAGAAAGATCTATCAGTTGGACAAATTCTGCACAAGAATTCCTCACAAAAAGCTTTTAAAGTGGATGCTGTATCCTTCAGCTGGAAAAACTCATCGGTCTAAGCCTTTCCCCCTCTGCCTCTGCTCTCCAAGGTCTTACTAAAAGTCTGGAAAAAACATAGATTGCTCCAGACTGGCGCCTCCAACATTGGTACCCGCTCCTATGCAATGTCTCACCTTCCTCTGACACCTTATCTACTGTCTCAGCAGAACTTTCAAATTCTGCACACACTGCTCCAAACTCTGAATCTTGCAGCATGGCTAATCCCACTAATTTCATCAGTTACATCTCTCAGCAGACCTGTGATGGATGTCATTTTGGGGGCTAGAAGGCCTAGTACTAGAAAATCTTATGCTGACAAATGGAAATGATTCTGTGCCTGGAACCAAGCACAAGGAATAAGCACAGCAATGCCCAATATTCCTCAGATTCTGCAATATTTAATTGAGATGCTTCACAAGGGCCTATCTTTTTTTTCCATAAAAAATCCATGCCTCTTGCCATTTCAGCTCATTACAACACAGAGCCTCCCCTCTGTTCTCATCCTCTGCTAAAGCAGTACATCAGAGGGGCCAAAAATTTAACACCTCCCAGGAGAGCACCAACTCCTGCATGGGACCTCAATTTTTTTTTTTTTTTGGAAAAACTCACTCCATCTCCTTTTGAGCCAGCTGCTACTGCAGACCTAAAGTTTCTCTTGGAAAACAGCTTTTTTTTTAGCAGTCACTTCAGCTTGAAGGATTTCAGAACTACAGGCTCTCATGGCAGTGGAACTTTTTAATGTTAAGTTGTCTATCTCACCTTCATTCTTGCTGGATTGGTTTGGAACCGATCCTCTGCTCCGACTCTGCCTTCTACTAAAGCTCGAGAGCTATTTACCGGCTCGAGGCTTCCCCATATCCCACAATGCGAGGCGACTGATACCCAGATCTCATTTGCTGCTTCAACTACGAGGTTGCA
The DNA here is from genome assembly GCF_019279795.1 of Protopterus annectens. NCBI lineage: Eukaryota > Metazoa > Chordata > Ceratodontiformes > Protopteridae > Protopterus > Protopterus annectens. Next base: position 398,303,862 of record NC_056745.1, on the reverse strand, counting down.
ATTTTACCGGCTCCAGGTCGTATAAATCTTTTCTTGTATTTTTACTGTCAATATTTTTATTTTTTGATAATCTTCCCTCTTGGTTTAGAATGTGTACTCCTCGAGATCCCACTTGAACTATTTTTTTTTGTTGTTTCAGAGTCCCCCCCCCCCCACACACACACACACACACCATTTAGGGTAGTGTTGGGCCTTATTAGCTACTTTTACTTAGTCTTAGTTTGTTGTTGTATTTTATATATATATATATATATATATATATATATATATATATATAATGTATTTTATTTATATATATATATATATATATATATATGTATATATATATATATATATATTTGTTAGTAATAGTTGTGTGGTTATAGTTGTTATTACTGTTAGTTTTACCTAGTGCGTGTGTGTGTGTGTGCCTTGTTTTTAAGCACTAGATCTGAAGTAGTTACTTCATTTGATCTGCAACCTGTGGGTGTCTGATCCGACCTCTGATCCGATCCAGCAGCTTTCCAAGATTTGAGCTCCTAGCTCCTCCCCCCTACCCATAATCCCCTACTACCAATCACATTACCTCAGATCGTTTTTTGCCGCGGCTGAAGATGCTTCCTTGTGAAGAGCTCCTGGCTGGGTGAGATCATTGATGGTTTTTAAACCAACTTTTCATTCAAAGTTGTCGTTGTTTGTGTGTTCCCTTTTTCTGCTTCTTGTGCTAGTTTTTGGTCCCTTTTCTGTTAAATTTATTACTAGTTTTATCTTCACTCCCCTCCCCCTCCTAGTGTTTGGGTGTGTGTGTGAATGATGTCAGAAGGGCCTAAGGCCATTTTTTTCTAAATGTACTGAGTGTGGCCACAAGCTTTCTCCAGCTGATGGCCACACTCAGTGTGTTTTGTGCCTGGCGGCAGCCCATTTGTCAGAGGCCTGCCAAATCTGCGCGGCCTTTAACCCCTGGGCACTTTGGGATAGGAAGAACAAGCTGATCCTGGCAGGAAAGCTCCCCCAGGAGTCGGCTTCTTCCTCTCCCGCTCGGGCTCCAGCTGCTTCGGCAGCTTCGGCGCCGTCTATCCCCTTAGCTCTACCTGGGACTCAACCTCCCTCATCAGGTTTGAGCTCTGGGGAAACTAGTGCCTCTTCCCTTAGAAGAGGCACAATGATAAGGATGGACATAAGTCCCACAAAAGGCGGGCCGAATCTCAGCCTTCGGCTCCGCCAGCAAAACTACTTAAATCTCCCTCGAGGGTCTCCGGATCCCCCTCCTCTCGGTGCTGTTCCCCCTGTTTTTCGCTGGAGGAGGAGGAGGATGGGTCTCCCTCGAGATTTTAGAGGCGGCCGGCCCTCCCGGCCCACCTCTACTACTTTATCTAGGTCGACCCGAAGCATCTCCGAAGTGGATATGGATCGGATGATGCGTCTGTTCTTACAGACCCAAATGCAGATGGGGATGCTCTTGCCTCCCCCCCCCGTCTGGGGGGGAGTGCAGCCCCCATATTTGCCCCGATCACTCTTTCTGACTCGTTTTCGGGTCTCTGAGTCATCGGATCCAGGCCCTTTCGGACCCGGGGAATCGGCGCCGATAGCGGTGGTCTCTTCGCCGACTATACCTTCAAGCTTGTCTGACCCGAGCTCTCTGGGCCGAGGGCTGAGCGTCGGATCTGAGGGAGTTGCTGTGTATTCGGCGCTGTTAGCGTCTGAGCACACCTCTGCCCCGGCACAGACTGCATCGGCTCTGACCCCGATCCCTTCCTCGGATCCGAGGAGATTGCTCTCAGAGGCTGGCGAGTGGCTCTCCTTCGGCTTTTGAGGTAGTGGAGAGGGTACTGTCGATGTCCTCCAGATCCCCGACCCGGGCTTCGGATCCACCCGTACCCCCACTGTATGAGGGTCTGTCTTCCATCATCCGTCCATCTGGACAGCCTGCCCAAGCCCTCCATCTAGTTCCCGTGGAGGAACAACCCGTGGACGAGCCCTCTTCGGACAGTCCCACCGAGGAGGTCACTTGGAAACATCGGTGCAAAAGGAGGCATCTGGACTCCCCCGTGTCCATTACCACAGACACGGACTTAGATGATACGGAGGGTTCCCCAAGGTCACCCCCTGAAGATATCTCCTTTGGAGACATCATGGAAATGTTGCGTATCAGAGGGGGGGTGGTCAGCCCAAAAGCCCTCCCTTGATGAGTCCGTGTTCCTGGAGGCCTTTGAGGCAGGCCCATCTACCTCCTGGGTGTCCTCTCCGGCCGACCCCCTGGTGAACTTAATTACCACCAGGACTTGGAAGGAGCCTGATACCGTGGAGCCAATCCCTAGGCACCCCGATAAAGTCCTCAGCCCACCCACAGATAGACCGTCTTGGGCCAAAGGAACCCCCGTTGATGCTATGTTGGTGGCGGCGGCCACCAAGAAAGAACTTGCGCAGGAGAGTTCTTCGGTTCACCCGCCGGATAAGGAATCTCGAGCGCTTGACCGGATTGGGAAGCGGATGTTTGCTTCAGCGACCTTTTCTATAACGGCGCTGAACTATATGGCACATACCATTAGGCTACAGCGAGACTTGATTAAAGAATATGCTGCAGCCCCCCCCAGAGTCCATGTCAGTCCCAGACAAAAAGGGTTTTGAGACTCGAATGGCCACTCTAAAATCCATCTCCAAAACATCTATGTGGCTTCTCTCCCATGCAATGGAGGGAGCCGCTAGAGCTAGCGGAGCCGGGGTAGTCTTGCGACATCTCTCCTGGCTCCGTCTGTGCGACTTCACGGACCCCTTCAAGGCGTTCTTCGCGAACACCCCTTTTGACTGTTCTGCCTTGTTTGGCAAAACTGTTCGACACGCTGGTCCAAAGCGAAAAGGATGGGAAGACGCTGTCTGCCGTCGGAATCCGCTTCTCTAATCCCCAAAGGTCCTTCTCCAGGAATCAGAGGGGACAAAAGAAGCTGTGATTCCGTAAGTCTCAGCAATCCCATCCTGCTGCGGACCACTCGTCCTCTAGAGGCAGAGGAGGACAAGGTGGACGCTGGCCCAGAGGCAGAGGGAGGCCACGTAATTTCGGGTCTAGAGAACCTTTCTCTGACAGACCCGCGCAGCAGCCCTGAGGGCTTGCCCGACTGTCCCTCTCTGGAGGTAGTCGGGGGGGGGGGGATTGTCGGAGCACCTGTCAAACTGGGAGTCCCTTACAACAGATCGATGGGTGCTCCGGGTCCTATCCAGATGTTACTACATTCCATTCATAAACCTTCCCCCCAAACCCACACGTCTCCCCGATGTCCCACCCAATCAGAGGGAGGCAGTGGCTTTGGAGATTTCAAAGCTGCTAAGAAAGAGCCATCCAGCCCGTCCCCCCAGACCAGTCCGGATTGGGTTATTACTCCAGGTTCTTTTTGGTGCCAAAGAAAACGGGGGACCTCAGACCCATCTTAGACCTTTCTGCCCTGAACCTGTTCATACCCAAGGAAAAGTTCCGGATGGTCACTCTCCAATCAATTCTCCCCCTGCTGCAGGAGAGACTGGATGTGCTCGCTAGACCTAAAGGATGCTTATTACCACATATTAATGGGCAGACTATCCATGAGGTTCCTCCGCTTCCGGCTCGGAGCCAGTCATTATCAATTCAGGGTTCTTCCATTCGGCCTCACCTCAGCCCCCAGAGTGTTCACCAAGGTCATGGCAGTGGTTGCAGCCCACCTGAGACTCCAGGGCATTCAGGTCTTCCCTTACCTAGACTGCTGGCTCCTCACTGCGACCAACAGGCATCAGCTCTGTGTGGCGAGCGATTATGCTGTCTCTAGCCCACAACCTAGGCATCTCAGTGAACGAGCAGAAATCCTGCCTGTGCCCCACTCAAGCCCTAGAATTCATAGGGGCCAGGTTAGATGCACGAATCTCCAAAGTTGTTCTAACGTCAGTCAGGCTGAACAGCTTGTTTCAGGTGTTGGCCCTTCTTCGGAGCCCTGCTCCTCCAGCGGAGTTGGTCCTGAGGGCACTGGGGTCTGTGTCAGCAGCAATCGGTCTCTCTCTTCATGCCCGTCTGCGAATGCGCACATTACAATGGACCCTTCAAGTCCAATGGTCCCTGTCGATCCACCCATTATGCATGCCAATACCCCTAAGCAGGGTGTGCAGGGACTCCCTTCTGTGGTGGTTACAGGCACAGGAACTCAGAGAAGGGAGACCCTTTGTGATTCCCCTGGCCAAAGCCATGTTGACCACGGACGCTTCTTGCCTCGGGTGGGGGGGGGGCATTGTTCAGGCAGATCCATTCAAGGCATGTGGACTTCCCTAGAGACCGCATTGCATATCAGCGTCCTAGAGATGAGGGCGGTGCTTTTGGCATTGCAAGCTCTCCACGACCTTCTTCCCATAGGGACTATTGCAATCCAGACGGACAACATGTCAGTAGTTTGGTATATAAACGAACAAGGAGGGACCAGATCTTATCCCCTGTGTCGAGAAGCCATGAGAGTGTGGGAATGGGCGATTTCCACCAACCGCTTTCTGATAGCAACGCACATTCCGGGATGGTCCAACATATTAGCGGACAAGCTAAGTCGAGTGTTCCTCACTCCATACGAGTGGTCTCTGAATCCATCTGTTGTGAAGCAGATCTTCCACAAATGGGGTCAGCCTCGCTGCGACCTTTTTGCTTCTCCTTTAAGCACAAAATGCAGCGAGTACTTTGCGATAGTTCCCCCCAGAGGGGAGACCGCCAGAGACGCTCTAGTCCATGCTTGGCCTCCCGGACTCCTTTATGCTTATTCCCCCCTCCCACTTATGATGAAATTCATCCAGAAAGCCTGTCTGTTGGGGAGCAGAGTTATCCTCATAGCCCCATTCTGGCCTCGACAGATCTGGTTCCCCTTTCTGCGGTCTCAGTGTGGCTTCCCCATGGATTCTGGATCCCAGTCCAGACCTAATCTCGCACCCAGCGAGATGCCATACCCCAAACCGGGTCAATCTCAAACTTGCTGCTTGGTTGATCCAGTTCCATTAATGGCTAGGACTCCCGGTATCTCATCCCCCATTAAGGCCATTCTGGTGGCGGCTCATAAACCATTTACCAGGAAACTTTACAACAGCAAATGGAAACGTTTTTCCATCTGGGCCAAAGATAGAGAATTGGACCCATTTACTGTCCCTACTCCGACTATTCTGGACTTCCTTTCCCTGCTTTTTAGACAGGGAGCAAGTGCCTCCACAGTCAAAGTGCAGTTGGCGGCCATCTCCCATTTTCACGTGGGGGACGGCATAGGCTCCTTAGCATCTACAAAGTTGTGCAAAACCTTCTTAAGAGGCGTTTTTCTTTTGAAACCACCTGTCAAGACTGTGGTTCCCCGTGGGATCTCACTCTGGTCGTACAAGCCTTAACGAGACCACCTTTCAAGCCTGCGGCCTCGGTTCCGTTGAAGTTCTTGTCTTGGAAAACGGCTTTCTTAGTGGCTATTACTTCAGCCAAGAGAGTTTCAGAATTACAAGCTCTGTGCATCAAACCTCCGTACCTTATTTTTCACAAAGATAGTGTGTCCCTCAGGACTAACCCATCTTTCTTGCCTAAGGTGGCTACAGAATCTAGCATTAATCAATCAATAAATCTTCCTGTATTTTTCCCAAATTTTCACAACTAAGACGAATACACGTTGCGCAAATTGGATGTACACAGACAACTGCGTTTTTACTTGCACAGGACTAGAGTTTCGCAAGTCAGACCAGTTGTTTGTTTCTTATGCAAAATCAGCCATGGGCAAGGCAATTGCTAAAGTGACTGTAGCAAATTTGGATCTGTCAGTGCATTATGCTGGGATACACTTCATCTGGGAAGCCAGCTCCGGTTGGCGTCCGCGCTCATTCCACAAGATCTGTAGCCACCTCAACAGCCTTTTGGTCTAGGGTTCCAGTAGACAATATTTGTGCAGCAGCTACCTGGTCCTCATCTCATACGTTCATTTCTCATTACAAACTGGATATGATTTCCAGGAGTAGGGCTTCTTTTGGCTCCGCGGTGCTTCGGAATATCCTTCCCTAAGGACCACCCAGGTTCTTATAGGTTAGCTGGGGACTCTGTCCCACAGGTTGCAGATCAAATGAAGTAACTACTTCAGATAAAGAAGTTATGTACTCACCATAATGTTCCATCTGAGTAGATACTTCATTTGTCTGCAACCGACCCCCCCTGCCATCCCCCGAACCCCGGGAATTTTTCTGATCATTCGGAGTTGGTTTCTGTCTCGAGTTGGTGAGGCAAAAAAAAAATGATCTGAGGTAATGTGGTTGGTAGTAGGGGATTATGGGTAGGGGGGAGGAGCTAGGAGCTCGAATCTTGGAGCTTGGAAAGCTGCCGGATCGGATCCTAGGTCAGATCTGACACCCACAGGTTGCAGACAAATGAAGTATCTACTCAGATGGAACGTTATGGTGAGTACATAACTTTTTTCCTGTTCCCTTTGGTATCCCTTTTTTAATATGTCTAAAGATACCAAAGTCTCAGGTTTCAAGAAGTGTGACTCGTGCTGTCAGAAGATGTCTCTGACAGACGGTCACACTTCTTGTGTTTATTGCTTGGGCCCCCTACACCTGCAGGGCTCTTGTTCGGTCTTCCACGCCTTCAGTTCGAGAGTCCTGCAGGAGCATAGAAACAAGCTCATTTTGAGGGGCTTACTTAAGCCAGAAGGATCCCCGGCTAAGCTTCCGTCGGGGAAAATCCTTAAAGCCCGCCAAACCGTCGGCTCCCTGTTCGGAGCAGTCGCCGAGCGGAGCTCCTGCCTCCTCATCTGTTCCGGCTGGAACTAACACTTAGAGACCTCAGTCGGCTCCGACCTTGGAGTCTGAGCCGTAAACATTCAAGGTCCCCCTCTTTAGAGTCCGTTCGTTCGGCTCTGAGGTCTTCATTGCTTCAATCTGAGCGGAGCCATAGGTCCCACTCCTCTGTCTTCCAGACTTATCCAATCATTACTTGGAGAGGGTGGTCAGTAAGCTCCTAAAGTCGCAGGCACTGGCCAAAATGTTGACCAGCCCTTCTCAACAGACTCTGGCTGTCCCTGTGTCTTCAACAGTTCCTCCTCCAACTCTTCCACTGTGTTTGGAGCCAGAATTCATTGGGGCTCAAATAGTCTGAGCCGATACCACACCTTTGGGCTCCCTCGTCTGCTCTGATCTCTTGATTGGTTTCATCCTTGGAGGGATCCGGGCACCAAGACTCCCTTGTCTGCTCCGAGGGGGCGAGTGGCATCGGACCCTTGTCTGACCCTGTTTTCCCTCTCGAGGCCTCAGCACAGGTGAGCTCGGCCCCGACATCGGCCTCAGAGCCGTCCATCTCTGTGCCAGGAGGGGTTCGCATCTTTTCGGAGCGGGTACCCTCTTCTCTGCCTGATGGGGGCGCCTTCGAGGTCATGGAGCATGCTGACTCCTGTGTCGGCTCTGCGATCGGCCCCTTCGCCCCCCCCCCCCATGGTACCTACATCGGTCTCTGTCCACCCTCCTGACCCCAAGCGTGGAGAACAGATTCTCCAGGTCACCCCATTGGTTTTATCTTCCTTTTCCGAGGCCTCCCCTGATCATTCAGAGGGGCCCCCTCGGAAGAGAAAATGCAAGAGGAAACTTGTTGACTTCCCAGAGTCAGTCACATCTGACGCTGACTTGGAGGATTCGGAAGGGTTCCCAAGGTCCCCCTCTGAGGATGTCTCCTTTTCAGACATCCTTGAGATCCTTAGGCAGAGGGGGAACTGGACTGCCCCTAACACTTCCGAGGATGAGTCTGTGTACCTGGACGCATTTGGTTCTTGCCCTTCCACCTCCTGGGGGTGTCCGCCTTTCGACCCGCTCATGGAAGTGGTAGCTCGGAAGGAGTGGACAGCCCCGGACACAGTGGAACCAACTCCCCGCAGGCCCACTAAATTCATTACAGCCCCATCTGACAAACAGTTTCTGACAAAGGGTGTTCCTGTTGATGTCATGGTGGTGGCAGCAGCCACTAAGAAGTTGGCTGACCCTTCGGTGCCTGTCCATCCACCTAATAAAGAATCTAGGACAGTGGACAGGTACAGGAAGCAGATGTTTTCTTCAGCGTCCTTTTCCATGCGGTCGCTGAATTATCTGTGCCATTTCACCCGCCTTCAAAGGGATCTTCTCAAGGAACTGGGTGATACCCTTCAGGATCCATCAGCTGCGGGGTCTCAGGAAAAGATTAACTCCCATCTGGCGACCCGTAACTCTATAGTAAACTCCTCCATGCAGCTCATTTCTTATGCAGCCGATGCGGCGAGTAGGGCCACAGGTACAGGCGTGGCTTTGAGAAGACATGTCTGGATGCGATTATGTAACTTTGCTGACCCCTTTAAGGCATCCTTCACCAATACCCCCTTCGATGGTTCGGTTTTGTTTGGACCACAGGTGAAGGATGCCCTTACCAGGTGTGAGCAGGAAGGCAAGATTCTCCCTGCCGTGGGAGTCCATTTTTCTACTCCCTCTAGACCATACCTTAAAGGTCAGAAGAGTGGAAAAATGTGGTTTCAGACTCCCCAGGGAGTCATGCCCGACACATGTGGCGAGTTTCCCTCCAGGGGCAGAGGAGGGAACAATAATAGACGCCGGCCAAGGAGCTTAGGGGGTCTGCAAAATCAAGGTAGCGGTGAATCTTTCTCTGACAAACCCTTTCAGCACCCCTGAGAGGCTGCCCGACTGTCCACCTTCGGAGGTAGTCGGGTGAAGATTGTCACTGTACCCAGAAGCCTGTCAACTCCTCACACAAGACAAATGGGTACGGTGTATCATGTCCAAGGGTTACAAAATCTCCTTTGCCTACACCCCTGTACAAACGGGTCCCTTCCAGATGTTCCACCCGGTCTAAGGGAACAAGCAGTACTAGAAACTTCAAAACTGCTAGAAAAAAAGGCCATCCAGCCAGTCCCAGCAGACCAGCAAGGATCCGGGATTTACTCCAAGTTCCTTTTGGTACCAAAAAAGACGGGGGACTGGAGACCCATTTTGGATCTCGGCAGGTTAAACGAATCTGTTCAAAGAATGAAGTTCCAGATGGTCTACATGAGTTCCTAGAACCCTCAACCTTCATCCTCCCAGTCAGTACAAGCCTTTCGTTGTCTACCCATGGCAAAGGCTACTGCAGCAGTAATCAAATGGTGAATGTAGGACAGTTGTAGTTGAGCATCATGTGTTAATCTTTCTATTCATCACTGATGGGTTCGATTCAGAGCCCTCTGAACAATCTCTGCCTTCGTACTAAGCTCGTGCCAGAAAAACCTCTCTCTAGCTAAGCTTCTCCCAGAATGCCCATATCCCTTTTTACCTCCGATCTCGTTTGCTGCATAGCTGTAAAGCCATGTTTCAGCTGAGCTCTCAGCCAAGTGGAACTTTATTTGATATTTTGTGTGGAAAACATTTGATATTTTCTTTTTTACTGAGCAGTAAGTATTTCTAGTGTTTTTTATTCTGTGACCTTTATTTTTCTTCTCTGCTCTACCCATTATTACAGTTGGTAAACTTTCAAGTAGCATTGTTGGTATGGCCTTCCTTCCTTACCTTTGTGGTATTCCTTCAATACCATAGCCAGCATTTCCCTCTCTTTTCTAGCTGTTAGTGTTTTTCAGTAAGGTTTCTGTTTTCCTTGTACATATCTTTATGATATAATTGTGTGACTATTTTGAACTGTTGACTTTAGTTCTGACTGGTTATACTATCTGATAAGAAAGGTATTTGTGTTGAGCATTGTGCTTCATGTGATGGCAAGCTTACCTAATGATTCTCGCAAAGATTGTGTGTACTGTTTGGGGGTGCTCCATCTTTCGGTGCAACCTCCTTGTGACATTTATTAGTTTTAGTCAATGCATTCTTAGAGTGCAAAAATTGATACTGAAAGGGTTACTTAAGTCTCCCTACTCAAAGGCCATTTCTGAGATGAAGGTCTCGACCCCTCCTATAAAAGACGGAAAGAGGTCCCACTCTGTTCCCTCCTCACCATCAGGTGACCAGGGTAAGCCTATGAAATCAAAGGTCCCAAAGTTGTCCTCTGAGCATAAATCTGGCTCTACGGTTCTGTCCTTGTTGGCTCAGAGCATCTCAAAACACACAATACCAGCACCAGCTTCGGCACAGATAATAGACCTTGCTACATTTTCACTTCGGCTCCTGTGGCCACTACGGCTCAGGGCACAACTTGGATACCTTTCAGTTATGATTTTGGAACAGACCGTTTTGGTTCAGGGTGACACTTTGGCATAGTGTTTTTCCGACCAAGTTGGATTTGACCCCATTACTCTCTCAAAACACAGCACTCACCTGCCTTAGATCCATTTCTGGGCAAGATGTATAGCCCATTCATTGACTGACCTTAACTCTGCCTGGAGTATCCACTCGATCCACCAGGAACCTGTCAGAACATGATGTGGTGTGTCTTGTGCACCAGCTGTTGGCAGATGGGGATACGCACACTTTTAAGACCCATCTGCCTGCAGGACGTCTGTTGGTTTTTCCATGGACTCATTCACCTCCTTCGACCATTTTGGATCCGAAGCCCTCTGCTCCATCCTCCTCAGAACCCGTCACTTCTGTGCCTACAGTGTACCTCACTCGAGCTTCGGGTTTGTCTTTTTGGTCTTCAGTTCTTGTGAAACCAGTCCTTCCTCATTCAGGGAATTTGGGGGTGGGTGCCTCAGCCCAGGGCACGGAGCAGTCTTTGTCCTTGGCTCCGTCCTTGGTGCCAATATCCACGTCCACACTGATCCTGCTCGAGACTCCGTCCATGGGGGTGGGTTCATCGGAGCAGGGTGTAACTCCAGTCCAGAGGTTTTCTCTGTTCTGAGCTTCCAGCCCTCTTTGGGTGGACCTACCTTCTGCGTGATGGAGAGGGCTGTAGCTTCTGGAAGTACAATGACGTCGGAACCCCAGTTTTTGCCGCCTGAGCTACTACTGCCACAGACCACCGGGCAGAGGAGCTGCAGGACACACCTGTTCAGGGTACGTGCTCTTCCGAGTTCTCCTCTGAGGAGATCTCCAACTCATCCAGGAGGTTGCTCTCACATGTGACTGAAGGGGTGGCTAGAGCAGCAGGTTCGGGGGATTGTCATGGAGTCCTGTTTGGATGCACATTTGCGACCTCACGGACCCTTTCAAGTCTTCATTTTTGAATGCTCCCATTGAGGCATCATCCCTTTTTTGCTCCAAAGTGAAAGACACGCTGGGCAGGTGCAAGCAAGACTGAAAGACCCGGTCTGCCGTAAGCTTACATTTTTCCATTCCTCAGCATACCTTCTCCAGGAATCAGAGGAGTGGGAAAATGTGGCACAAAAAATCTCAAGGTCCTTTCTGTGCAGCACATGGTGATACGCTCAGGGGCAGAGGGGATAACAATTCTGGAAGATGCCCCTACAGAGGCAGAGAGTTCTCGTAACCATGGCTCCAGTGACTCCTTCTCTGGACAATCTTATCAGTGCTCCTGAGGAGCTGCCCAGTTGCTTACCTCTGGAAGCATTTGGGGTCATTTTTCTCTGCACCAAGCTGCCTGGCAGTCTATTACCACTGATCGTTGGGTGCAGACTATAATCGCCAGAGGTTACACCATTCTCCTTTCTCGTCAATCACCTCTTCCAAAAAAGCTTCCTGACATTCCACCCAGTCAGAGGGAAGCAACAGCTTCAGAGATAAAGCTGTCTGAAAAAAATCATCCAACCAGTCCCACTAGACCAGCGTGGCTCCAGATTCTACTAAAGATTCTTTTTGGTGACAAAAATGACAGGGGACTGGAGACCCATTTTGGATCTCAGCAGCTTAAACAAGTATGTCACCCAAACCAAATTCCAGATGGTCATGGTTCAGTCCATTCTCCCTTTTTTTTTTTTTTTTTTTTTTTTAGGGAAGGCAACTGGATGTGCTTTTATCTCGGGATGCATATTACCACATCAAGATGGAAAAAAATGCTCCAGGAATCTGCTTCGCTTCCAGCTTAGGAGCCAGTCATCAATTTCGTGCCCTTCCGTTCGGTCTCTCTGCAGACTCCATAGTGTTCATGAAGTGCATGGCAGTCGTCACAGCTCACTTGAGACCACAGATATTCTGGATGTTTCTGTATTTGGATGACTGGCTCCTCAAGCTCCCACAGACTGTCTTCTGGTAACGGTACTAAATTATACCTCTGTCAAAATGTTTTGGAATAACAATACATTGGGAGAAATCAAACCTTACTCCTACACACCAAATTGCTCCGAGCAGTGTTCAATAGCCAGTCCTGTCTAGTGTCACTCCCAAATCAGGCTAGCAATTTTTGAGGCTGCAGCTCTGAGTGATGCTCTGTCAAAGAAAAGGTTTCAGGAAGAGAAGTTCTTCAGGCCCTAGGTTCTATGGCCACTTCAATTCCAGTAGTGCCCCTAGTGAAGCTACACATGTGGATCCTACAATGGCTTCTTTGTCAGGGGTTCTCAAACTATAACCCCCTCGGTTACTAGCGTCAAATAACTAACTCCTGCAAACAGGATCTCCTTTGGATGATGCCAGACACAGATCTTTGGAGTCTCCCATTTAAATCCCCTCAGCCCAGGGCCATTGTGACCACTGATGCTAAGCTTATTGGGTGGGGGTGGGGGTGGGGGGGCAATTCCAGGGAAAGACTGTACAAGGTGCATAGTCTGCCTCAGAGGTTCCCCCCACATGCAGTGTTCTGGAACTGAGAGCAGTGCCGTTAGCGTTGCAGGCTTTTCATTTGTTTCTTCCTTCTGGGACAGTCGCAGTTCAGTCAGACATGTCGGTCTGGTATATCAACAAGCAAGGAGGAACCAAGTCCTGCACCCTGTGTCATGAGGTCATGAGAATTTGGCAGTGAACGATGGCTTCCAACAGCTTTCTGATGACTCATATCCTGTTGAGCTCCAACGTAATTGCAGACTGAGCAGATTCATCCTGCCTCAGGGTTGTCCCTCAGTTGCTAGGTTGGGACAAGAATCTTCAGCCACTGGGGCCAGCTTTTCTACAGTCTTTTTGCCTCCCCCTCAAACAAGTGCAGCAGCTATTTCCACCTGTATCTCCTAGAGGGGGGGGGGGGTCTCTGAGGGATGCTCTAATCCATGATTTGTCCACGGGACACTCTACGCTTATCCTCCCATTCCCCTGATTTCACAATTGCAAAGAAAGCTCTTTGATTGAGATGCAAGGTGATCCTCATAGCTTAGTTTTGGCCTCGACAAGTTTGGTTCCCCTTCCTTTGGCCTCACCTAGTATACCTGCCATGGAATCTGGACCCTCTTCCAGATCTGATTACTCACCCCCAAGGGTTGAGCCACCAGAGTTTGTCTATTCTCAAGCCAACAGCTTGGTTTCTCCACTTCAGTTAGTTGCCAGGCAAGCTGATCTCACCTCAGCTGTTTGAGACATCTTTCTGGCTTCTCATAAACCATCCACCAGAAGACTATATCAGGATAAATGGAAAAGGTTCTCCATCTGGTCCAAGGATAGCGTGCTAGATCTGTATTGGGCTCCAGTGATTGCAGTGCTTGGCTACGTTTTTTGATGGAGTCACTGCCTCTACCGTAAGAGTACACCTGGCGACCATTTCTAATTTCCATAATGGTATAGATAGCACCCCTCATCTGTCTATGCAAAGCCTTTCTCAAGGGAACCTCTCATACAAGGCCTCCTGTTAGCCTGTGGAATCATGGAACCTCACTTCAGTCTTCCAGTTTGACTCAAAAACCCTTTATACCCGCAGCGAAGTGTGACCTAACGTTTTTGTCTTGGAAATCCTTGTTCTTAGTAGCCATCACATCAGCCAGACTGGTCTGTAGCAAGAGGCTCTATCTGGTCTTCCATAAAGACAGAGTATTACTTTGGACAAATCCATCCTTCCCAAAGTTGTTTCTGAATTTTCCATTAACCAGGCCATCGACTTACCAGTGTTTTTCTGAAATTTTCCAACAAAGGACAGTACTCCCCACACTCTTTGAATGTACATAGGCAACTGAGATTTTACCTAGACAGGACCAAACCTATCCATAAGTCTGAACAGCTTTTCATCTCCTTTTCTGGGCCCAGAATGGGAAATGCTGTTTCCAAGGTTACATTATCAAAATGGCTAAGGGGGACTGCATAGGTTTCATCTATTCCCTCATAAAAGAATCTATGCCAAAAGTTAAAGCTCACTCCACTTGATCTATAGTAACATCTGTAGCTTTCCATTGATGACATTTGCGTAGCAGCCGCTTGGGCTAGGCCTTCATCAATCCTTACAAATTGGACTTCGTTTCCAGAAGGAGAGCTGCCTTCGTCTCCGTTGTACTCAGGAATGTTCTTCCATAAGGGCCACCCATGGACCTCAAGGTAGCTTGGGATTCTGTCCCATCGGTGATGAATGGAAAGATTAACCTTCTCAGATAAAGAAGTTAATTCTTACCATAACGTTTCTTCTGTTCATCTTCTTTCACCAATTTCCACCCTCCTTTCCCCTTCAAAAGCTCCTGGGGTATGCTTTGGGTCCAAGAGGTGTCCTAGGGTATTTGCGTTGAAGTGGCCTCTGCTTTACTTCTCTATTCAACTCTGTCTGAGGTAAGGTAATGGGAAGAAGGGCATTCTGGGTAGAAGCTTAGCTTGAGAGATTTTTGGCTGCGCAAGCTTTGTAAGAAGGCTGACCCAGTTCAGAGGGCTCAGAACTGAACCCATCGGTGATGAAAGAAGACTAACACAGATGCAGCATTTTGCTAAGACATGACTTCTTTTTACCACACCTAGATGTTTCACTGTTGCTGTACCTACTCTCTTCCTCCCCCTGTAACTTTGCATTATTTTCCTGCCCAATTGGATTTTATTGCCTAGTGTTGACCACTTACAGGGGTTTAGTCTCCTTTGGCAAGGAACTTCTGAAGGGGTTGGAACCCAAGCTGTCTATTTTCTTCATTTCTGCTTGAGCATCCAACTGTTGCGACACATGGAAGATGCTCTTAGTTCTGAAAACTGACCTTTTCCATTTTGTGCAAGATAGAGCCCATGTAGCTAAAGCTGTTGCAGCAGTGATCATTGCAATGTCTGTTAGGATAGGTTATGTTGTCCTGTCTCACCTTCATTGCTGGTTGGGTTTGGAACTGAGAATCTGTTCCGACGCTGTCTATACAAAAGCTTGAGTGCTTCCACCAGCTCGTGGCTATACCCGTATCCCATCATGCTCTGGGAAGATTACCCAGATGTTTGCCGCTAAACAAGATCGGGTGATTCCATTCAGGCTCTATGCTAAGTGGAACATTTTCTTTTTGTTTTATGAAACTGTTAGAAAATTATTCTTGTTGTAGTTTGAAAGCTTAGGCGGTTAGGACTGGTATTTTGTAGTTTTGAGCGTTTATTGCTGCTTGTTTTTTTTCTGGTGGCCGTTCTACCGCTTGGCCTGTTTGACATTTCTTCCCTATCCTGGCTGTGAACTTGAGTTTTTGGACTAAATTTTCTCTGCTTTTTTCTTTGGTTAGTCCGTTTAAGTTAGAGGGCTCCCTTCGGCCTGTTTAAATTACAGGGCTTTCTTTTCCTGTTTTCTCTTGTGTAGTTGGAGTCTGTTCATTTTAATTAGAACTGCTCCTTTTCTTTCCAGTAGTTAGTAAAATAGTCAACTTTCCCTTTTAAAAAAAAAGTTTTTTTTCCAGTTGGCTGAATTTGGTTGAATGATCTTTGTCAAAGGATACCGAAGAAGCAAAACCTTAGTGTTTTAGAGTGTGTGATAAATGCAGTCAGACTGACACCAGCTGTGTCCCTTGCATGGGTACTGTTCACCTTTGGGAGTAGTGTTCCTTCTGTCATGCCTTTAGTTCCAGGGTACTGATGGAAAGAAGAATCAAACTCCTGGAGACTTATTAAAAACTCAGTTCTCTGAGGCTTTGGAAGAGAATCAGAGTACCTCTAAAACTACTCGCATCTCCATCTTTGAGATCAGAAAATTCAGGAGAGAACTTTTACTGCTCCACCTTTGGAGCCAGTAAACAATGAGGCCAAAGAATCCTTTTCGGGCTGAGAAATCTGTTTCCGGCTCCTGTAATTTTAAGTCCAACAGAGTTCTGATTTCGGAGCGATTACCCAGTCTTGGAACCAGTCTCCCCAGTTTTGAGATCTCCTTTGCTACAGCCAGTGAGGTCCCCAACCCTGTCCTCTCGATCCTCCAGAAGCCTTTCGGATGATGTGGGTTTTTTTTTTAATGGATGCCGCCACTGACCAAGATACTGTAGACTCTGACCCAGAGGGATTTTCAGCTGACCAACATTACTTCCCCTTCATGGATTCCTCCTCCGACCCAGTCTTTAACTTTGGAGCCGGAGTGCTTTGATCCAATTGTAGCAAAACAGTCAGTGTCGACCTGCTCCAGGATCTTCTGGCTTGACTACCATGCCGACCTCTATTCCATTGGAATTCAAGGGGTGATGTGCTCCCAATGGGTCTGGGGAGAGTAGTCTGCCTTGGAGCCCACCACCTTGGTTCAGGGGGGTTTCTGTTTTTTTGGAGCCAGGGGCCTCTGGATTAGGGCCGGGGGGCTTTTGAGGTGATGAGTGCTGTCACTTCCAACTGCTCTACTCCAGTCCAAGTACTCTTCCCCCTTAAAGTGCCAGTGTCCATCTTGGTGCCCTCACTTCCACCTTGGTGTGGAGACCCAAAACCCCAAGACACACCATTGGGTGAAGCTATCTTCCGAAACCTCACTGGAGTATCCCTCTGAGGAGGTCCTTCAGAAGAGGTTATGCAAGAGGAAGCATTTAGACTCCCCTGAAGAGTCTACTTCAGACACTGACCTTGATGAGTCAGAAGGGTCCCCATGGTCACTCTGTGAGGATGTCTCCTTTTCAGACATCCTAGAGATCCTTACAGAGAGGTGGCTGGAAATTCAATGCTTCTGAGGATGTCTGTGTACCTGGAGGCTTTTGGGTCTCGCCCTTCCATCTCTTGCATGTCTTCACCTTTCGACCAGCTCATTAGCATAGTCAGAAGGCATGGGGCTCTCCGGATTCTGTGGAACCTGTTGCTAGGAGGCCAAATTCATTACTGCGGGATCCAAACATCAAATCCAGCAAGTACTTTTATTAAGTTTGCAACTTCCTGCTTGGCTTTGTTTTTGTGGATGTAAATTCATTACTGCACCTTCCGATAGGGAGTTCCTCAGTAAAGGTGTCCCGGTAGATGCTATGGTGGTGGCAGCAACCACCAAGGAGGAGTTGTCTGAGACCTCATTTGTCCATCTGCTGAATAAAGAGTCTCGAGCAATGGACATGTAGGGAAAACTTTTTTTTTTTTTTTTTTTTTCCTTTCAGCTTCCTTTGCCCATTACATTGTAGAAATACCTGACCCATTTCACTAGGTTTCAGAGGGATCTCCAAAAGGAGCTAGGAGATGCCCTCCAAGGTTCCATATCTGCAGGGCTTTCAGACAAGGTGTCCTACCAGCTCTCTGCCTTAAAATCTGGTAAACTCCTCCATGCAACTTCTCTTATGCAGTTGATGGGAGCGAGTAGGGCAGCGAGTACAGGAATTTCCTCGAGGCATTCCTGGATGCACTTGTGCGATTTTGCAGAACTTTAAGACTTCCTTAATGCCTCTTTTCACGGTTAGAGACTCTGACCAGGTGCGAACAGGAGGAAGACTTTCTGCCTTGGGAGTCAGTTTCTCCCTCCCTACCAGACTGTATCCAAAAGCCCAGAAAGGGGGGGGGGTATGGTTCCGTATGTCCCAGAAAGCTTTCCTGGATGCACATGAGTATTCTTCCCCCAGGGGCAGAGGGGGAAGTAACAAAGATTCCAACCACGCAGCAGAGGAGGTCTGCAAAACCAGGGTGACAGGGTTTTTTTCCTTGGTAGGCCTTTTCCAGCATTACTGAAAGGAGGCTCATCTGTCCATCTCTGGAGGCAGTTGGGTGTCACTTGTACCCACACGCCTGGCTAAAAATAAGACAAATGGGTACGTACAATTTATATCAATTTATTACATACCCTTTTTCTCCCCCCTTAGAAAAGAATTCCATCCCAGATGTTCCACCCAAGCAAAGGGATTATGCAGCTCTCAAGTTACTAAGGTTGCTAGAAAAGTCATTCAACGTCACCCAGACCAAATTGGATCTAGAACTTACTCGAGGTTCTTTAAAAAAAAGACTGGGCTGGAGGCCCATTTTGGATCTCGGCAGACTATACAAATCAGTCAAGAAGTCAAATTCCAGATGGTGACACTGCAGTCGATACTCCCCTTTCTGGGGAAAGATGATTGGATGTGCTCGACCAGGATGCATACTACCCCAAAATGGACAGGCGATCCAGGAGACATTTACACTTTCGGCTGAGAACTAGTCCCTGCCAGTTTTGAGCTCTGCCCTTTAGTCTCACTACAGTGGTTACGGCTCACTTGAGGCATCTAGGATTCCTGGTGTTTCTGTACTTGGATGACTTGCTCTTAACCATCAAGCATCTACTAACAAGAGCTAGACACTACCATTCATCTTTGCTCTCAGCTAGACATCATGATAAACTTAAAAAAATCTGCATTGTTGCCATCACAACAGCTTGTCTTTATAGGGTAGGCTTAAATACAAAACGCATGTTGGCTATGCTTCCCCTGAGGTTTCAAACCTTATGTCAGCAAGTCAAAATCCTCTTAACCAAGAAAAAAGTGCAAGTGAAGTTTTTCAGAGTTTTAGGTACCATGGTGGCAGCAGTAACCTTGATGCCCTTAGCTCATCTGCAAATGA
The DNA here is from genome assembly GCF_019279795.1 of Protopterus annectens. Classification (NCBI taxonomy): domain Eukaryota; kingdom Metazoa; phylum Chordata; order Ceratodontiformes; family Protopteridae; genus Protopterus; species Protopterus annectens. Next base: position 398,285,190 of record NC_056745.1, on the reverse strand, counting down.
GGTTTCTTCAGTGGCTACTATTCACCCAGTGGTCCATGCAGGATCTGCCTGTCTCACAAGGTTATAACAGAATCCTGCAAGAGGGATCTGTGCTGGTGATTTCACTTCACTCCAACTGGGTTCAGCAGACTGTCTTTCTTCAACCAATAGCCATAGTGATGACAGATGCTTCCCAGATGGGGGGGGGGGGGCATTATCTGGGGAAAGACTAAGGTGTTTGGCAGGAACATGAGAACCACTTGCATATCAACTTCCTAGAGAGGAGAGTGGTGCTTTTGGCATTTTGGGCATTCTAGGACTCGCTTCCACTAGGAACAACTGCAATCCAGGCAGACATGTTAGTGGTGTGGTACAGAAACAAGGAGGAACCAAGTCTTAATCCCTTTGTTGAGAGGCCTAGAGAGTATGGCAATGGGCATTTTCTTCCCATTGTTTTCTGACAGCAATTCGCATCCTGGGGAAGTCCAACTTGATAGACAAAACTCAGGAGAGGTATTCTCATGCATCATGAGTGGTCCCTAAAACTAAGTTGCGGAAAATATTTTCCGCAAGTGGGGTCAGCCTTGCTGCGACTACTTCCCCACGGCCATGAATGCCAAATTAAGCAACTACTTTGCCCTGATCCCCCCCCTCTGGGGGAGTTACCGAGGGATGCACTTGTATATTATTGGCACCCAGGTCTCCGCCGTGCCTTTCCTCAGTTTCCCTTGATCCCCAAAGTCCTTCAGAAAACAAGCACATTGAGCAGTTTGATACTAATTGACCCACACTGGCCTCGTCAGATTTGGTTCCCCTTTCTGTGGCCCAGTCTCCAAGTGGAGCCGTGGGTTCTGTTCCCAGTTCCAGACAACCTGACTGATCCCTCAAGGACGCTCCATCCATAAATTCAAACCCTCAAATTGACAGCTTGGCTGCTCCAGTTCCACTCATAGCCAGGCTTCCTGACATTTTCCCAGCAGTGAAACATTTTGATTTTGTCCCACAAGGCCTCAACCAGAAAATTTATATTCCAGCAAATGGAAAAGATTTTCCTGTTGGACTCAACAACCACATTGATCCTTTTATTGCCCCTGTAATGGCTATATTAAACTTTCTAGCTAAGCTTTTTGATGAAGGGTGCAGCTACTATTAAAGTTCAATTAGCTGCTATATCAAACTATCATATTGGAGAAATGGGACTAAAACTCATGTCCCACAGGCTTTGCGAAGCTTTCTTGAAAGGTACTTTCTAAGGCTCCTGGTGAAAACCACCAGCGCCATGGGACCTAAACTCTGTTGTCCCCCTTGATCCTTCCTCCTTTGAACTTGCATAATCATGTCAACTAAAGTTTAACGTGGATAACAGTCTACTTGATAGCCATCACATCTGCTAGATGGCCATCAGAACTCCAAGCTTTATTAATACATTCCCCATACATGATTTTTCCCAGAGATAGTCTCCCTGAGAACTAACCTTTCATTCATCCCATAAGTATGTTCAAAAGCAAATTTAAGTCAATCCATCAACTTGGATGTTTTTTTCCCCAAACTGTGGCAACAAGTTGGCGTACAAATTACACCAATTGGACGTACACAGGCAATTGCATTTCTGCCTCCATAGAATAAAGGGGTCCAGGAAATAAGAACTGCTTATCTTTTTCAGATAAAAAGGGCGCCCCCATATCAAAGGTCACACTTTCCAAGTGGCCTACTGATTTGTATAACTTTCACATGCACATCTCAGAATAGCAAACTTCCATGAAAAACAGAAGGCCACTGCACAAGCACTATAGCAACCTTGTCAGCCTTTCAGGCAAGGCTACCCATGGATTCAGTTTGTGTAGCAGCAGCAACATGGGTGAAGCCTTGTACCTTTATCACTCATTACAAAGTTGATTTGGCCTCCAGGAACAGGGCCTCTTTTGGGTCCACTACTCTGAAGAGCATTTTCCCTTAAGCCACCCAAGAAAGAAGTTACTAGGGATGTTCAACCAGCAATGAATGAAGCCGAGATGGGACAACATTTAAGTCAGGTACTCACCATAACGTTCCATCCTTGTTCATCTCACCTTCATTCTTGTCCCACCCTCCATCCTCATCTTTATTCCTGAAGAATCAAGAGGTTTATTGCCAGTTGGAACTTAGTTCTGTAAGTCTCTTCCTTAGTTGGACATGGTTATGTTTAGGGGTAGTAGTTATACCGTCTGCAAACAAGATTTGGGTAATCTTCCCTGTGCATGATGGGGTAGGGTATAGCCACAAGCTGATGGAAGCTCTCGAGCTTTTGTATAGGCAAAGTTGGAACAGATTCTTTGTTCCGAACCCAACCAGCAATGAATGACTGCAAGATTGACAACAAACGTGGAACGTTATGGTGAGTACATAACTTATTTACTTCCAATACTGTACTTTCCCATGCGTTCTGCACTTCTATACTGCATGTACTAAATTGTAAAAGCAAGCTTCTATTTGGTGATTGCTGATACTGTAATCTTGTAAATGTATAAATTGGTTCTCACATTTGACATGCACATGTTTACATTTCAGATAATGAATCTCATATTCTGTCTAGTCTTTATTTGCATATGGCTTTAGCATTGCTCCTTAAAAACAAAACCCTTGAATTTGTTGCAATACAAAGTGTGTTGAGTTAAGTAGTGACCATATTGACTATAACTATGCAAACCATAGCATTCTGGAGGTTTTTGTACATTTTTTTTTTTTTTAGTTTGGCCTCTTTCAAATTGCTCTGTCTTGGGTTCTTCACATTGATGCCCATTTCCAGCTCTGTCTCCATTGCAGAATCCCATATTGTCACTTTTTCACCAGTAAGTACTGTTTCTGATTTTGTATACTTTTGTTCCAAAGTTTAATTTCCCTAATTTTTCTCCACTTATATAGTAATGGCTTTTTAACTATAACACTACAGATAACTTTCAGTGTGTTGCACACAAACTGAGATTGAAGGTTTAATTCCTTTCTATGTATTGAAGCTCTGTAAAGATATAGAAATATTTAAACAGAACTCCCCACACTAAAACTTTGAATCGTTGTGCCTTTTGTCTATTTTTCCTTAGACTCTTGTCACTCCTGCACAACATAATTTCAATTGTCATGTCTGTTCTGTTTATGTACTTTAAGCCTGATGTGCATAGTTGCTAGAGCTTTTTCTTTATCTTTAATAGTTTGTATTTTGCATTTACTTTCTACAAATTACTCAGATTAGCATGTGGAAGCGAATTTCTTTAGATGCTAGACATTCCATTTTAATCAAATCTGTAAGTATCAACTCTGGTCATCCCCTCAACATGAATTCATGTTATGTCCATTGTAATGGCCTCTGTTTTTGCTTCATTTATTTGGTGTCTTTTGTAAACATTTTGTTAAATGTTTGTCCTGTTCAGGGCTAGTGACAAAACTGTTAGCAGTGTTTTTATTTCTCCACTTGCATTATCCTGTTAATGACTGTCTGCCTAATGGACTCCAAATGCAAAGCAAGTAGTAGGTGGTCTCGCAAGACTTTAGACAGCTTACCACCACACTTCACCTTAGCTTGAGCTTCTCTGTAAATGCGGAATAATTTGCATTTATTGCTAAAAAAAACAAATTCCCATATCAGAGGCACTTTTCCCATATCAGAGGCACTTTTTCTGCATCCAGCCATATTAACGTCATTGTCATGTATCTTAATTTTTCTGTTCAGTGTTTTGTTTGCTTGCATTCTACAACCACAATGGTCCTGATAAATTAATCTATGTAGTACCACTGCTATGTGTGCTTAGTCAAACTGTCCTGATTCAGTCAAAATGGGCTTAAGACATGACTCTGGATCAAGAGGATCTCTGCATTCCCCCACTTGTGTGCAACTATCAATGCTCTTTTTAAGCATACCAGAAAAACATTAAGTGGTAGCCAGACTTTTTTCTTTTCCTATTTTCCATGCTTCTGTTGGAATTGTATCACTTCCAGTGGTTTCATGACACTTTTTTTGATTTATCATTACGACTTGATCCTTGACTGGGTTTGGTACCAGCCCTCTGAACAGACTACTGTTCCAGCTTGCTGCTGCTAAAAACTCTTGAGCTAAGCTCCTACCCATAATGCTCTTTGCAAAATTACCTCCGATCTCGTTTGCTTCTTCATGGTGTCAGACATGTTCTCTCCTTTTGAGCTTTTGAGTGACAGCTAATTATTTAGAGAAGATGTGAAAACTTAGTTTATTTCTTTATAAAACTATACTACCTTTTTGTTTCTTCAACTACCCATCCCTTGTAAACTTTTGTATAGCTTTTATTGTGTGTGCACGCATGCCCATGAGACCTGTCCCTTCTAACGTACCATCATTGGTACTCTGTCCTTGTGTCTAACAGTATTATAGTACCATTAGTGGTATGACCTTCTGGTGCTTTTGACAAAAAACCTGTGTGTGTCTTTTTTTTGTAACTACAGACAACCCAGTTAAAGGGACTTCTGGCTGCAAAAGATGCCAGAAGTGTGATGGGAAACATGTTCTTAGTGTTTCACTGTTGCAATCATTACATTTGGGTTATCTGCTTGCAGGTAGCCCTCAGTTGTCCTGATCTTGGGTCCTGCGTCGGTTGCTGTCCCTTCCATGACGTCAGGTCGTGAGGGGTATAAAACATGCAGCAGATGCCATTACATCAGTCTTTCTTGCTGTGCGGTGCCTGAAACAGTTTGCAAGTGCCTGTCAGCAGACTCCTGAAATTTTCATTTTCGAGTTTCAGAACCGTAGTCTTCAACTAAAGCTAAGTACCCCATTGGAAACTTTTTCTTGTTCCTTACAGATGTAAGTTAATAATTGCATTACTTGTGGAAAGCAAATACCTCAGATTTTCATTCCTGCTGTATTCCTTGTCTAGGCCCTGACAACAACGTACCTTGCTGTCTGTTTTGTGCTTTATTTAATCAGCGCACTATCCATCGTTTGTACATTTTAGCCTCTAAATATTTCGGTTCTTTGTTTAATTCTCCAGAAATGTCCGTTAGCCATCCGGCTACCAGGATTCCCAACAAATGCAATGATAGGCTGCTGAGGTCCAAAACTGTATATGCTTCTAAGTCAGTTGCCAGTTCACCAGTAATCAGTGAGGCACTTTCACAGCCCCTGATACCCGCTACTTATGATTCGCAGGCCTCTACTGAGAACCATTCTGAGTCCGGTATGCAGCGAGATGCTTCAACTATGGAACCCGCGGATGTCTCTACCTTGGATGGGTCTGGAGCCGCTGTGCAGGCACCGGCTTCTGAGGGTGTATTCAGTCCTGTGGACTTGCATATTAAATCGACTCCTCCTTTACTTAGGCCTAAATCTCAATCCATGCCTAAAGAAAATGACGGCCAGGCCTCTATGCCAAAAAACAAATAAGAACGGCTGAAGATCTAAACTCTAACCCCCCCTCTGAGGCCTAGGGCTGAAGTTGATTATGAATCTTCTGATCAGGGTTCTGTTTTTTCTGATCTGGATTTGCCCTTAACTACTTAAGACTCTGATGCAGAGGACTCCATTCCCTCTGCTTCCCCTCCTGAGGATTTTTCTTTTGGGGAAATCTTACATACTCTAAGGGATCATTTCCACTGGGAAAGACAGCATTTTTCTGATTCAGAAAAGAGGCTTAGGGATTTTCTTCTCCTACCTCAGCATAGGCCTTTAGCTATTCCTCCTGTACTAGACTTTGTTGATGCTTTTTCGGAATTTAGTTTAGCCCCTGATTCTCCGCCTCCTGCTCCCAGAAAACCTGACTGATACTGCAGGGTCCCTGAGTCCCACAAGTTCCTTTTTAAAAAGCCTATTGCAGATCCAGAGACTATTTCACAGGGGCCCAAGGGCATTAAGGTTTCTACTAGAAATCTTACCCCTTCTGATGGAGACTCCAGGGTGCTGGATAGATGGTGTAAGAAGGTTTACACCTCTGCAACCTTGGCCATTAGGGCTTTAAACTGCCAGTTTCATATGTTAAAGTATAAACAACCTGTAATTGGACTGATTAAACAGAAAATTATGTTGATTCCTGACTCTGTGGAAAATGAAGAATTACAGGATTTAATGCATTCTGCTGAACAAGTTGGAAAACTTACTTTGCAATGTGGTTTTGATTCATTAGAGGCCTCTTGCAGGGCTGCTGTTACTGGGTCTGTGCTCAGAAGGCATGCTTGGCTTAAGGAGCAGTCTGTCTGATCATGTTAAAGCTAAATTGTTGGATGCTCCTTTTAAATCCAGACAGTCTGTTTTGCAACAAGGCTGAGGAAGTTCTTAAGATGCAAGATGAAACTAAATCTATGCAAACTGTTAGATTCTTTACAAGTTCAGCCTCCTAGATTTAGTAGGCACTGGGCCTCTAAGAATTGGTCCTTTCCAGCCCCTTCCAGGTCTTCAAGCCAAACCCAGACACAGCAAAAACCCCAGGTTTCAGTCCCAGGGGAGACACAGAACTAAGCAGTGGGGGGGCCTCCACTTCCAAATCTGGGAATAAGACCCCCCCCTGTGATAAACTGTCTCAATGACTTCCTTTAAAAATTTCGAAACACTTAGCAACTGACTGCCCATTTGGGGGAAAGATTGCTCTTCATGCATAGAATTGGGAACTCATTACCCAGGACAAATGGGTTTTAAATGGTGTCCCAGGGGATACAGATTTCACTTCCACACGTTGCCAACACCAAGCGGGTGGCCGGTCCTACCCCCAAATCAGTGGGCAGAGGCTCAAAAATGAGTACTTAAGCATGGGGGCTATTCAACTGATACCAGAAGAGGAAAAGGGACAAGGTTCCTACTTGAGACTTTTCCTGGTATCCAGAAAAGACTATTCATGGCGTCCTATCCTGGACCTGTCTAAACACCTTTGTGGAGATTCCAAAGTTCAAGATGCTGACTCCTCAATTACTTCCTATGCTAGGCAAAGATGCTTGGTTGGCAACACTAGATTTAAAAGAAGCATACCTGCACATCCCAATCACACAGTCTTGCAGCAGATACCTACGCTTCAAAGCAGGCTACACGCACTATCGGTTCTCTGCACTGCCCTTTGGCTTATCTACTGTGTCCAGGGTATTCACAGTGCCTAGCTCCAGTTATTGCATTTTGCAGGCAAAGAAATATTCAAATATACCCATACCTGGATGATTGTCTAATTCGGGCAGAAAGCTAGGACATACTTTTGAATCATCTGCCCTTTGTACAAAGGGTTCTAACCGTCTCGGGTACACCATAAACGAAATGAAATCACAACTGGTACCCTGTCAACAAATTATATTCCTGGGAGCAAGCTTGAATACAACTTCCCAGATGGCTTACCTCACGCTAGAGAAAAAAGTTCATTTGACAACCTACTTCAAACAAATGGCTACAAAAACCCTTTCTGCAAGACAAATTCTGCAGGCCTTGGGGTTCATGGCCTCCTGCATTCTTCTAATTCCATATGCAAGACTGTATATAAGTAAACTACAGTGTTATTTTAAAAAAACAATGGTGTCAATATTCTCAGGACCTAGAAACAATAATTCCTGTCATACCTTGCCCTACGCCTAGAGTTCCTTTGGTGGGCAGAGGCCTGCCACCAAAACAAGGAACTACCTTTTTTACACCACCCCCTGCCGCCCAAACCCTAACAGACTCATCAGACTATGCATGGGGGGCTCACCTGGCAGGGAGTGCATTCAGGGCAAATGGAACCCAAGTCAAATGCACCTGCATATCGATCAAAAATAAATGATAGCTGTACAGAATGCTCTGACAGCCTTCAAGGACCACATTCTTCCAGGACAACTAATGGTAAAGACTGATAACACCACTATTATGTGGTACATAAGCAGGGGGGGTACACATTCTTACCCCCTCTGCAGACTAGCCATGGCATTGTGGAACACCACAGCTTTGAGCTACCAAGTGCACTTACAAGCTCAATTCCTGCCAGGAAAATTAAATACACTAGCAGACTAAGCAGAAACCTCATGGACCCACATGAGTGGAAACTGGAACCAATGGCTTTCAACATGTTGACATGCAAATGGGGGAGCCCAGATATAGACCTGTTTGCCTCTCCCCAGAACTACCAATTGGACAAATTTTGCACAAGGACTCCCCAAAAATAAGCCTGGAAAGTGGATGCTCTGTCCTTCAGCTGGAAAAACCTATCAGTCTATGACCCCCCCCCCCCCCCCCACCGCCTCTGCTCTCCAAAGTACTACTAAAAATCAAACAGGACAAACCAAAGGATGATTTTGATTGCTCCAGACTGGCTGTGCCAACACTGGTACCCCCTTCTGTGCAGTGTCACTTATCTCCATGGCACCTGCCTCGGACTCCTTCCCTGCTGTCTCAGCAGCAGAACCAGGTTCTGCACCCTCAGCTTCTAATACTGAACCTTGCAGCCTGGCTAATCTCTCCTTTATCATCCCTCAGCAAACCTGGGATGGATATAATTTTGGAGGCAATTAGGCCTAGTACTATAAAATCTTATGCTGAAAAATGGAAAAGATTCTGTGCCTGGAACCAATCTCAAGGGATGAGTACAGCAACGCCCAATTTACCTCAGATTTTACAATACTTAACTGAGATGCTTCACAAGGGCCTGTCTTTTTCCTCCATTAATATCCATGCCTCAGCCATTTTAGCTCATAACACACAACCTCCCCTCTTCTCTCATCCACTGCTCAAGCACTTCCTCAGAGGGGCCAAAAATTTGAGACCACCCAGGAGAGCTCCAACCCCAGCCTGGGCCCTTAACTTTGTCTCTGCAAAACACACTCCTCCTCCTTTTGAGCCAGCTGCTACTGCAGACTTAATTTATTTCTTGGAAAACAGCTTTCCTTTTAGCAATCACTTCAGCTAGAAGGATATCTAAATTACAGGCCCTTATGGCAGTGGAACCTTTCATCATCTTTCATGCGGACAGGGTGTCTCTCAGAACCAATCCATCCTTCATGCCCAAGGTGGTATCCAGTGTGGCTCTTATTAATCATTCCATTAATTTGTGAACCTTCTTTCCCAATCTGCAGTATAAAGGGAAACTGATACTGCGTTCCTTAGATGTGCACAGACAACTTAGGTTCTACTTGGACAGGACTAAACCTCAAAGGAAATCTGAACTGATGGTGACATTTCCTGCAAGGGCAGAGGGGAAGGCTATTTCAAAGCAAACCATTTCTAAATGGATAAGCCATTGTATTAATTTCTGCTATAAGCACCATGGCAAACCTACCCCCAGGGGATCAGACCTCACTCCACCAGGGCTGCATCTACCTCTAAAGCCTTTCTCAGAGGCTTCCCTTCCAGGGACATCCTAGAAGCTATTACCTGGAGGTCTGTACATACTTTCATCAAGCATTATTTGCCATTTGTCTCTAAATCCAGAGCTGGCTTTGCCACTGCAGTCTTGCAGGGCCTTGTAGCTGGCCCTAATGCAATCTAAATTCTTCCTCCCAACCATAGCTTTGGGAATCTACCCAAATGTAATGACTGCAACAGTGAAACATGAACATAGTACAGTCGTGTACACTTACCATAAATGTCGATGTTAGAGTATATTCACTGTTGCAGTCCTGGTTACCCTCCCTCCAGCCCTTTAACTTTTGGCTATACCTCTACTTTCCTTTACTATGCTTAGAAGCCTTTTTGGTGTATTTGCTTTTTTGTTGGAGGTATCTTTGTACTTTTATATTTAATTGCTTCCCATTAGGGGGGAACCTGACATCTGGGGCAAGAAAAACTGATGTAATGGCATCGGCTGCATATTTTATACCCCGGACGACCTGACATCATGGAAGGGACAGCAACCGATGCAGGACCCAAGACTTTGTTAATCAGGCCGACTGAGGGCTACCTGCAAGCAGATAACCCAGATGTAATGACTGCAACAGTGAATACACTCGGCATCTACATTTATGGTAAATGTACACAACTGTACTTTCCTAACTCTGGACACATTATTTCTCTATTGTTTGGGGGTGGTACTTCTACAGGAAGACAGCTGTGTCACGGTTTTAACCGTAGGGCACTAGTTGACTGTAAAAATAAGCATCCTTAAGGAACTGCTTAAATCAGACTCTTGAGGCCTTATTAGGCTCCAAAACCAATGTCAGTTCACCCCCTTCTTAGTCTTTAAGCAGATTGGAAAAGCCAGTCTGTTCGGACACTTTCTTTACAACCACTGGATAAAATTTCCAAGGCTCCCATGGTTTGTAGAGTTTCCATAGAACCAGTGGGTCAAGTGACTCAAACTTTGCCATCTGTTCCAGTTTCTGCACAGACTAAATCGGTGCAGGTTTTAGTTTCTCTCCCCCTTCACATTTCATTTTGACTCTCTTCCCCCCTTCACATTAGGTTGACGTGCTCTCTCCCCTTCACGTTTGCTTGACTCGCGCACTCTCTCCCCTTCACGTTTGCGTGACTCGCGCACTCTCTCCCTCTTCACGCTTGCTTGACTCTCGCGCGCTTTCTCCCCCCTTCACGCTTGCTTGACTCTCGCGCGCTCTCTCCCCCTTCACGCTTGCTTGACTCTCGCGCGCTCTCTCCCCCTTCACGCTTGCTTGACTCTCGCGCGCTCTCTCCCCCTTCACGCTTGCTTGTCTCTTGCGCGCTCTCTCCCCCTTCACGCTTGCTTGACTCTCGCGCGCTCTCTCCCCTTCACGCTTGCTTGACTCTCGCGCGCTCTCTCCCCCTTCACGCTTGCTTGACTCTCGCGCTCTCTCCCCCTTCACGCTTGCTTGACTCTCGCGCGCTCTCTCCCCCTTCACGCTTGCTTGACTCTCGCGCGCTCTCTCCCCCTTCACGCTTGCTTGACTCTCGCGCGCTCCCCTTCACGCTTGCTTGACTCTCGCGCGCTCTCTCCCCCCTTCACGCTTGCTTGACTCGCGCGCTCTCTCCCCCCCTTCACGCTTGCTTGACTCGCGCTCTCTCCCCTCACGCTTGCTTGACTCGCTCTCCCCTTCACGCTTGCTTGACTCTCGCTCTCTCCCCTTCACGCTTGCTTGACTCTCGCTCTCTCCCCCTTCACGCTTGCTTGACTCTCGCGCGCTCTCTCCCCCCTTCACGCTTGCTTGACTCGCTCTCCCCCCTTCACGCTTGCTTGACTCGCGCGCTCTCTCCCCCCCTTCACGCTTGCTTGACTCGCGCGCGCGCTCTCCCCCCTTCACGCTTGCTTGACTCTCGCGCGCTCTCTCCCCCCTTCACACTTGCTTGACTCTCGCGCGCTCTCTTCCCCCAGAACCAAAGGAGGTTTCCTTCAAGGAATTGGCACACACCAGATATTCACTTTCAGTGGACCCCTTTTTGGACCGTTGTAGTTTTATGTGGAAATGTCTACGCAGATCTCCTTTGGTGTTTTTTTGTCTGATCCACTAAGTAACAGAATTCAATATCTTGAGATTGGTGGTTAGGCTGTTTGCAATGAGGGGATTACTTTCTTCTATTGTTCCTAGCAGTATTAGCTATGGAACCTTGCTTGTTTCACTCAAGACTTTATTCCTCCTTGGACTCCAGCTGAGACTTTGGAGCCCGCAGTACCAAACTTCCTGGCTTTGACTTTCTGTGCTGATCAGAGCTGCTCCTCTGGCACCAATAGCTACCCTGAGTTATTTGGGTTTGTTGGACCCAGAGACCTCTTGTGGTTGGAGCTTTGTTGATTGACTGTTCTGGGGGGGGGGGGGTGACTCCACATGCCCTTGGTGCTTTGGCACATGTAAGTTGGATACTGGCTTCCGAGGTGCTTCCCTTCAGAACAGTAGTCCCACCCTGCACAGAGGGTCAGTTGTTTCCTTTCCGGGCTCCCATCCATCTACTGTGGGGGGCCTGCCTTCCAGGCCATGGAGAGGGTCTTGTCCATTGCAGGCATTCAGTCTGCCATCCTTGTTGGACCAAACCTCTTGCCCTTCTTGACTAGAGCTTCCCCTAGTGTCTTGCTTGGGACACAGGGCACAAAAGACTCTGGCTCAAACAGTGGTTGTGTTCTCATCTGATACCTTTCTGGAACACCCCACCGCAGAAGTACCTACGAAGAGAAAGTGCAAGAGGAGGCACTTCAACTCCCCTGAAGAGTTCTGCACAGAAAATGCTGTTTTTGATGGAGGGGAAGGTTCCCCCTTGATGTGTTCCTTTCTGGGGTATCCTAGAGATACTAAAGCAGAGGGGTGGCTGGACTTCCTTCCAGCTTTTCTCAGAGGAATCTGTATACCTGGAGGCTTTTCATGCCTAACCCTTTACTTCTTGGATTTCTCCACCCACTGACTATCTCTTTAAATTGATAGCTCAGAAGGCCTGTAAAGTAACTGACTCTTTCGAGCCATTTCGTAAGACACCAGACCATATCCTTTCAGCCCCTAAGGATCAACACTAGGCCAAGGGAATTCCTGTAGATGCCATGGTGATACCAGCCACCAAAAGAACTTGCTGAAGAAAGTTCTAGTATCCATTCATCCTAATAGAGTTTATGGCAATGGATAAATTTGGGAAGTGCAATTACACCTCCACTACCTTCGCTCTCAGGTCCTTGAATTACATGGCACATTTTGAGACTTGAGAGATCTGATTAAAGAGCTGTCTGATACTGTCAGGAGCAGTAGCTGAATGAGTTTGAGACCATGGCTTCTCAGCTTGCCACCCTAAAATCTATTTCCAGCTTGTACATGAGGCTAATGGCACATTCCCACCAAAGGGATGACGAGAGCAGTGTGTTCAAGTAAGCACATCCAGGCCTGTCTCCTGATGGCTATACCTGATTTCTTGGAGCCATTAAGTCCTTGCATCAACGCATTTTGGAACATCCATGTTCAGTCCCAAAGTTAGGGACTCTAGCAAGATGTGAGAAAGATGGGAAGACCCTTTCTTCCATGGCCATACTCATTTTCCACTCAACAGCCTTATTCCAGGAATCAGAAGAGTGGGAGGTTATGGTTCAGAAAGTCTCAAGGGCCTTTCCAGGACTTGTGTGGCAATGACTTTGGGGCAGAGGTGGCTGACATAACCAGGGTTACAGGGATTGTTTCCCTGGGAACTCCTATCAGTGTTCCTGACAGGAGGCCCAAATGCCTTCTCTGGATGCAGTTGGCGAGGGGGGTGATTCCTGCACTAATTTGTCTGGCTAAGGATAACAATGGACAGTTGGATGCAGAGAATTATAACTAGAGATTACAAAATCCCCTTTTCACTACAATTGAAGAGATGCATCAGGATCCTGGTTGTTCTACCCAGTCACAGGGATGCAGCAGTCTTAGAAATTGAAAAACTGGTAAACGAGTCAACTAAGCAGTCCCCACAGACTAGACAGGATCTAGAATTTACTCTGAGTTCTTTAGTGTGAAAGATGGGGGACTGGAGACCAATCTTGGATTTCAGTCTGCTGAACAAATCAGTTCAGCAAACCAAATTTTGGATGGTCACCATTCAGTCTACCGCCATTCTCGGAAAAAGATGATTGGATGTGCTTAGATCTTCAGGACATGTATTACCATATAAAGATGGACAAGTGGTTTATAAGATTTGTGCTTATGGCTGGGACTGGTCACTATTGGTTCGGGGCACTGACTCATCACAGCCCCCAGGGTGTTAATTTGATGCATGGCAGTGGTAGCAGCTTATCTCGGGCTACTAGGATTCCAGGTATTTCTGTATATAGACTGGCTCCTTACTGCTCTCACCAGGTGTCTGCTTGTAGAGGCTTGAGACTGCTCTACTCCTTTGCCCCAACTTTGGTATCACTATAAATTAAATTATGAAAAATCCCGTTTAGAATAGTCTCAGCAGTTGGAATTCATTGATGTGATGCTCAACACAATCACAGGCATTGCATATCTTCCTGTAGAAAGACCTCCGAGGATAAGATCACAAGTCAGCCAGATCATGCATAGTAAGAAGGTACCAGCAAGACTCTCGAGCTCTAGGGTCAATGGCAGCCTCACTCTAGTCCCCCTAGTGAGATCTCAAGTGAATTCTTTAATGGCTCCTAGCATCTCAATGGCCCTTACTAAATCAACCTATGCCCCATTTGATCACCATCAACCATTGCAAGGAAGATCTGATTTGATTGCTTCACTGCAATGAAATATTGTTGGGTCATCCATTTGTTCCCCATCTACCCTAAGCCATAGTCACCATGGATGCATCCCAGATGAGGTGGGGGGTGTCATTTTCTGGGAAAGACTGTCCAAGGCATAGAATTCCAACTGGAGGCCAGTCTGCATATCAGTCCTAGAGATGAGGGTGACACTCTGTTGCAGGCATTTCAAGCTATCCTTCACTCTAATAATTGCAATTCAGACAGGCAGTATGGCAGTAGTTTGGTACATTAACCAGCAAGGGGGAACCAGGTCTTGCCCTCTTTGTTGAAGATCAGAGTATGGCAATGGGAAACTTCTCCCGGTTGCTTTCTACTAGCAATGCACTTTGTGGTGATTTCCAGCATGATTACAGACCTATTTAAGAACAGTCATCCTGCCTCATGAGTGGTCTCAACCCACAGATGGTGGGCAAGCTTTTCTGCCACTGGGGCCAATCTTGCCGCCATCTGTCCCCCCGAACAAGTGCAGTATTTAATTGCCCTAATCCCCCCTTACTGGGAAGTCACAGATGCTGTCCTTCACAGTTGGGCCCCCTGGTCTATTGTATGCCTTTCCCCCAATTTGTCTGATAACCCAGTTTCTAAAAGCAAACTGGTCAGAGAACAAATTCTCATCACCCAGGTCTGGTTACCTTTCCTTTGGCCTCATACTTCAGACACCTTCGATACTGCACCCAGCTCTAGACCCTACTGTCCCACCCAGAGGGACTGGTTCATTTTGAATCTTTAGCATCTCTACCTCACTGTGTGGCTTCTCTAGTTCCTATGATTGCCAGGCATTCTTCTTTCACCTCCCCAGTTCAGCACATCATTCTAGACTACCACAAACCACCTCGAAAATTGTGCCTTAAGTGACTAAAGTTTACTAAATGGTCATCAGACTCTAATATTGACACACATTCTGCACCTATTGATAAAGTACTGGGTTTCTTAACTTTACTCTTTGAAGCAGGAGCATTTGCCTCTACTATTAAAATGCATCTTGCTGGAATATTTAACTTTCATGTTGGTTTAAATCATCTGTTTGTCCCATAATTTTTGCAAAGCCTTTTTGAAAACCTTAATGCTCAGACCCTCTGCACCTTAGAATTTGAATCGGGTGGTTCAATCTTTCTCCATTCAAACCTTCTGCAAGTTGTGACTTGATGTTGCATCCTGGATAACTTTTATTCTTGATAGCTATTGCTTCTGCTAGAAGGATACCTGAAGTACAGGCCTTATCCTGCAAACCTCCCTATTTAATCTTTCATAAGGACAGGGTTTCCCTGCAAAAAGATCCGTTCTGCCAAAGGTTGTCTGACTAATAATCGGACTACACAACTGTCTTTTCCAGTTTGAGAGTATTGTCAGCACTTAATAGATGTGCACCCACAACTGTTTCAATCTTCACAGAACTAAAGAATTTAGAAAATCCGATCAGCATTGTAACCTTTTTTCAGCTACTTTGGGAAGACCAGTTTCTAAAGTTAGTCTTGTTAAATGGCTTGGACTGTATCCCTTTTGTTTAACAAAAAGGGACTGCATCTACCAGGTCCTTTTTAAAAGCTCATTCAACTAGAACAGCATCAGCTTCTGCAGTTTTTCATGCCAGTGCTCCATTACATAATTGTTCAACGGAAACATGGGCATCTTTTATTTATTACGCATTACAAAGTGGCTGTGGTCTCTAGGGGATTTTCATCATTTGGCTCTGATGCTTGGGAATATTCTTCCATGCTACCTCCCAAGCTTCAGGTAGCTAGGGACTGTGTCCCACAATCGAGGATTAAGTGAAGATTGGCAACATCAAATAAAGAAGTTACCATGCTGTTACAGCTGTGTTTAACTTCACTTATCCTTAACATTCCCACCCTCCTTTTCCCCTACCTTTAGGTCTCTAGGCGGATCGGACCTCTCCAATGATTGGCTTTCATTATAGAAATACAGATGTGGCCTCCTCAGTTATTCCTTGGCTGTCTCTTTGCTAACTTGATCTAAGGTAATCTTGCCAGGAGCATTATGAATAGACCTTGGTTCAAGGGTTTTTGGAAGGCATGAGCTGGAATAAAGCCAGAGTCTGTTCTGAGGGTCGGAACCAAACCCACAGTCAAGGATAAGTGAAGATTGACAACATGGATGGAATATTATGGTAAGACTTTTTTTCTTGTAATTTTATGGTTGCACTTCTCTCCACATATTAAAATTAGGAAGTTCTGTTTCAAATGGTTCTAATTTCTTAAATGTTAATTACATCCACTATATCTTGTAAAGTGCTGAAATTACCATCGTGTACGTAACTTTACTAATTGCACTTCTGTCCTACCATTATTGTTTACTGATAGATGTTAAGTTGTCAATCTTGCCTTCATTCTTGCTGGATGGGTTTGGAGCCGATCCTCTGCTCCGACTCGGCCTATACTAAAGCTCGAGAGCTAATTTTACCGGCTCGAGGTAACCCTATATCCTATGATGCTAGGCACTAACTACCCAGATCTCATTTGCTGCTTTCGCTAGCGAGGTGCTTTTTTTTACCGGCCCCAAAGATCAGTGAAAAATTAATATTTTTCTTCTCTTCTCTTAGGGATTTTTTTCCCCTTTATTTTGTAATCAGATAGTATAGTAGTTATACCCATCCCGTTGAGTCTCTTTTTTGGTCTTATCCCTAAATCCCAAAGTTTTATCCCTCCCCTGTTACGGTTGGGCCTTAGGCCCTTCCATTTTATTCCTGTTCCCTTGTATTGGGACAGTTAGGTGTGCGTGGTTTTATTAACCTTTATTTTTACTTTGTGTGTGTTTTAGCTTCCAAGGAAGATTTTTTCTTTAACAGCCTTGATGTCTAAAGACATTAAAGTCTCCGGCTTCAAGAAGTGTGACTTGTGCTGTCAGAAAATGTCGCTGACAGACTGTCACACTTCTTGCGTTTATTGCCTGGGACCCCTGCACCTGCAGGACTCTTGTTCCGTTTGTCATGCGTTCAGTCCAAGAGTCCTGCAGGAGCGCAGGAATAAGTTAATTTTGAGGGGCTTATTAAAGCCCGATGGTTCCCTGGCTACGTCCTTGCCGGGTAAACCTTCAAAGCCATCCAAACAGTCGGCTCAGTGTTCCAAGCCTTTGGCTGGTGGCAAACCTACTGTGTCACGATCGGCTCCAGCTGGAGCCGATACGGCTATGTCGCAGTCTTCTGCATCGGCTCCGGCCGGAGCCGATGCCTCAAAGACAGTCTCTTAAGTCTGCTCCGGTTGGAGCCGACGTGTCTTTGGCCCCATCGGCACCACTAGTCTTGGTGCCATCTTCCACCCACAAAAGATCTAGGTCTCTGTCCCTGGAGTCTATTCACTCTGCTCCGAGATCACCTTTGCTCTCGGAGCGGAGCCATCGGAGCCATTCCTCTCTGTCTTCCAGGCTTTCTGACCATGACCTCGAGAGGGTGGTTAGTAGACTCCTAAAGTCTCAGGCACTGACCCAAATGCTTCACAGCCCATCTCAACAGACAGTGGCTGTACCCATACCATCTTCGATTCCTCCTCCGACTCTGCCCCTGAGTTCGGAGCCGTGACAGTCATGACATCGGAGCAGATACTTCCCCCTTCGGCTCAGTCTGCTCCGATCTCTTCCGCGGTCCCATCCATGGAGGGATCCGGGCACTTGGACTCTCTCGTTGGCTCCGAGGGGGCGAGTGGCATCAGACCCTTGTCTGACCCCGTTCTCCCTCTCGGATCTTCGACGCTTGTGAGTTCGGCCCCGACATTGGCTTCGGAGCCGTTCCTCTCAGTGCCGGCCGGGGTTCCTATTTTTTCGGAATGGGAGCCCTCTGTCCTGCCTGATAGGGGCGTCTTTGAGGTCATGAGGAGCATTCTGGCCCCTGTGCCTGCCCCACGGTCAGCGCCATCAGCTCCTCCCACTGTAGTGCCTGCTGTGGTCTCTACCCACTGTCTCATTCCCGACCGTAGAGACCCAATGCCTCAGGTTTCCCCATTGGGAATATCCTCCTCTTCAGAGGCTTCCCCTGATCCGTCAGGTGAACCCCCTCAAAAGAGGAAGCATGTGGACTCCCCTGAGTCCATCACATCTGATACCGACTTGGATGAGTCGGAAGGGTCCCCCTCTGAGGATGTCTCCTTTTCTGACATCCTTGAAATCCTTAAGCAGAGGGGGAACTGGTCTACCCTCAGTTCTTCAGAGGACGAGTCGGTTTACCTGGAGGTGTTTGGTTCTCGTCCTTCCACCTCCTGGGTGTGTCCACCTTTTGACCCCCTCATGGAAGTGGTGGCACGGAAGGCATGGACGGCCCCTGATACGATGGAACCCACCCCACGGAGGCCCTCCAAATTTATCACAGCCCCATCAGATAAACAATTCTTAACTAAGGGTTTCCCAGTTGATGCCATGGTGGCTGCAGCCACTAAGAAGGAACTGGCTGATCCTTCAGTGCCTATCCATCCTCCTAATATGGAATCTAGGACTATGGATAGGTAAGGCAAATGGATGTTCTCTTCAGCGACTTTCGCCATGCGGTCGCTGAATTACTTGTGCCATTTCACCCGCCTTCAAAGAGACATTCTCAAAGAAATTGGTGATACTCTACAGGATCCAACAGCTGCGGGGTCTCAGGACAAAATTAACTCCCAGCTGGGAACCCTAAATTCCATTGTCAACTCCTCCATGCGGCTTATTTCCTATGCAGCCGATGGAGCGAGTAGAGCCGCAGTCACAGGCGTAGCTTTAAGGCGTCATGCCTGGATGTGGCTTTGCAACTTTGCAGACCCCTTCAAGGCGTCCTTCACTAACTCTCCCTTTGATGGTTCGGCGTTGTTTGGACCTCAAGTGAAGGATACGTTGACCAGATGCGAACAAGATGGCAAGACTCTTTCTGCCATAGGAGTCCATTTTTATACCCCGTTCAGACCCTATCCTAAGGGTCAAAAGGGTGCGAAAATGTGGTTCTGCAAATCTCAGGGAGTCGTGCCTGACGCAAGAGGTCAGTTTCCCCCAAGAGGCAGGGGGGGGGACAACAACAGACGCCGCCCTAGAGGCAGAGGAGGTCCACAGAATCAGGGTAACAGAGTCTCTCTCTGATAAACCCTTTCAGCATCCCTGAGAAGCTGCCCGACTGTCCACCTTCAGATGCAGTCAGGGGAAGGTTATCGCTGTACCCAGAAGCCTGGCTTTCTCTCACAAGACAAATGGGTACAGTCGATTTTATATCAGAGGGTTACAAAATTCCCTTTATCCACACCCCATCTCGGTCAAAAGGGCCCCTCCCAGACATTCCACCCAGTCTAAGGGAACGAGCAGTACTAAAAGTTTCAAAACTGCTAACAAAAAGAGCCATCCAGCCAGTCCCAGCAGACCAATTAGGATCCAGAATCTACTCCAAGTTCTTTTTTGGTACCGAAAAAGACAGGGGACTGGAGGCCAATATTGGATTTCAGCAGATTAAACCAGTCTGTAAAAAGAATGAAGTTCTGGATGGTCACGCTACAGTCTATTCTACCCTTTCTGGGTCAGGACAATTGGATGTGCTCAGTGGACCTTCAGGATGCGTACTATCACATCAAGATGCACAGGTGCTCCAGAAGGTTTCTCCACTTCCGGCTGGGGGCCAGTCACTACCAGTTCAGGGCCCTGCCCTTTGGTCTCACTACAGCCCCCCCGAGTGTTCACCAAATGCATGGCAGTGGTCACGGCTCATCTGAGACGTCAAGGATTCCAGGCGTTTCTGTATTTAGACGACTGGCTCCTTACTGCAACCACCAGGCGTCAGCTTCTTCTTGCCAGAGATTATACTATTCAAACTTGCAAAGGGCTAGGTATTTCCATAAATTTCGAAAAGTCTGCCTTGTCGCCTTGTCAGTCTATTACCTTCATAGGCGCCACCTTGGACACCATACAGCTCTTAGCAAAATTCACCAAGCAAAGAGTTTTAGATATTTGAAATCATGTTCATATCCTACTTCAGAGCAAAAGAATCCAGGCCAGGTTTGTCCTAAAAGTGTTAGGTCTCATGGCGGCAGCCATCACGCTACTTCCCCTAGCTCGTTTTCACATGCGGCTCCTTCAGTGGATGCTCTTCTCCCAGTGGTCCTTCCAACAGCTTCCTTTGACACACACAATCATAATAACACTGTCTTGCAAGAAAAATCTGTCTTGGTGGATGGTCTCCCCTCAAGTTCTTCAGGGCAGACCATTCGTTCCTTCCCCTCCGGTCGCCACTGTCACAAAGGATGCCTCCCTGATCGCGTGGGGGGGGGCGCATTTTCAGGGCAGAACAGTCCAGGGCACATGGCAACCTTTCGAATGCCACCTGCACATAAATGTCCTGGAGATGAGAGCAGCGCTTTTGGCGTTGCAGGCCCTCCAAGATTCTCTTCCTTTAGGGACTATTGCAATTCAGATGGACAATATGTCCGTAGTGTGGTATATCAACAAGCAGGGTGGAACCAAGTCCTATCCCCTGTGTAGAGAGGCACTCAGACTTTGGCAATGGGCGATCTCTTCTCAGCGGTTTCTGATGGCAACGCATATCCCCGGGAAGTCCAACATCATAGCGGACAGGTTGAGCAGAGCTATTCTCATGCCACACGAGTGGTCTCTCAAGCAATCAATAACAGAGGAGATTTTTTCAGAAGTGGGGTCCTCCTTGCTGCGATCTTTTTGCAACCCCTCCAAAACAGCAAGTGCCTTGACTTCTTCACCCTCTTTCCCCTTCCAGGCCATCCCCCCAGAGACGCTCTAGTCCACGATTGGCCTCGGGGACTTCTATACGCTTTTCCCCCCTTTCCATTAATCACTGAGTTGATTCAGAAAGCTACCGCCTTGAGAGCCAGGATGATCCTCCTTGCCCCTTATTGGCCTCGACAGATATGGTTCCCGTTTCTGCATTGTTACCTTTTGGAACAGCCTTGGCATCTGGACCCAGTGCCAGATCTTTTGGCCCACCAGTCAGGGCGGCTGTACCAGTCCCTCCAATCTCTCAACCTCACAGCTTGGTTGCTCCACTTTCATCCTTAGCCAGGCTTCCCCTGATTTCCAATTCTGCCCGTGATATTATTGTAGCTTCCCTTCAGTCTTCTACCAGAAGGATTTATGCTAGTAAGTGGAAGCGTTTTTTCTTCTGGGCAAAGGCTAGGAATATAGATCCCTTCACTGCTCCTATACGGTCAGTCCTAGATTTCCTAGCGGAAATTTTTCATTCAGGCTCTTCATCCTCTACTGTAAAGGTTCAGTTAGCAGCCATTTCATATTTTCACATAGGCCTATTGGATTCCAGCATCCTGTCCCACAAGCTTTGTAAAGCCTTCCTTTAAGGGTATCTTTTTGCTCAAACCCCCAATCAAAGACCCCCCCACCACAGTGGGATTTAAATTTGATTTTAACATCCTTGATTCTTCCTCCCTTTGAATCTGCGGCTTCCTGTTCTTTAAAGTTGCTCTCTTGGAAAACTCTCTTCCTAGTTGCCATAACTTCTGCTAGGAGAGTATCGGAACTCCATGCCCTTTGCATTCATCCTCCTTATCTAGTTTTCCACAAAGACAGGGTTTCTCTCGGAACTAACCCGTCTTTTTTGCCCAAGGTGGCTTCTCAGGCAAATTTAAATCAATCTATCGATCTTCCGGTTTTCTTTCCCAATTATTCTAACAGGGCAGAGCAAAAACTGCATTATCTCGACGTTCATAGTCTGCTCCGTTATCTGGACAGAACTAAACGAACTAGGAAATCTGAACAGCTTTTTCTGTCCTATGCGGAAGGTAAAAAGGGCCTTCAGGTATCCAAAGTAACCTTGTCTAGATGGCTGTCCCCTGTGATTACCTATATCAACTCAGAGGTAAAGAATTACCTTCTAAGCCAAGAAGCCCATTCAACCAGAGCTTTAGCTACATCAACAGCCTTTCAAGCTAGATTGCCAATGGATACTATTTGTTCAGCAGCCACATGGGCCTCCCCTCATACCTTTATTACACACTACAAATTAGACATGGCCTCCAGAAACAGGGCAAATTTTGGTTCCACCGTTCTCAAGAGCCTGTTCCAATGAGCCACCCGGGATGAAGGTGCTAGGGACGCGGTCCCATCCAGCAAGAAAGAAGGCGAGATTGACAACTTAACATTGAGAAGTTATGTACCTACCATAACGTTCCATGTTAGTTGTCTTCTTCTCTCCTTCTTTCTTGCGTCCCACCCACCATCCCACTAGCCTGGATACAGCGAAAAGATTTCTCTTTTTTATCAGGGTCTTCACCCTTCATAATTTGAAGCCTAAACTGGTTATCCTTGGATAACTATACCTTCAGGTAGTGGCACATGGGAGTTTTTCCCCCTTTCCTTCTCTCCCTTTGGTTGGGAGGCTAAAATTGCTATGTTCTCAGCTACCAAACGAGATCTGGGTAGTTAGCGCCTAGCATCATGGGATATAGGGTTACCTCGAGCTGGGTAAAATTAGCTCTCAAACTTTAGTATAGGCAGAGTCGGAGCCGAGGATCTGCTCCGAACCCATCCAGCAAGAAAGAAGGCGAGAAGAAGACAACTAACATGGAACGTTATGGTAGGTACATAACTTCTCATTTCTTTCCATCTCTTGCCTCCAACTCCTTGCTTGCTCTTTGCTGCATTCATATCCATTACATTTTGATTACAGATGAAATGCTGAACAGTGACAGTTTGTCATATTTCAGTGACATACAAAGCTTAATCTGTATAGATGCTTGTGCAGCTACTAATAATCAGAGGTTTTTGTAGTTTGCACTATTGTACTGCATTCTCTACAGATGTTGCTTCTGTCTTGCTTAACCAAACAGCCATATTTCCCTGAAAAAGAGTACATGCTCAGATTCATTAAGTCCAACTCCTATGCTAATATTTCTGTAAATATTTGTCTCCATCTAGTATTCTCTGGTATCTTAGCCCTATGCCTATACTGTTGTTTATTGTAGTGTTTAATTTTCCAGTCAGTACCATTGACTTTGGATGAAAATGCTAAGCTTTTCTCATAATCTCTGTGAATATCTTGTCCTGATAACTTCAGTGGAATATATACTGCAGCCAGTATAATTATTGTCCCTTGCTGACAGTTTTTCATCACTGAATCTTCCTTGCCTAACATTTTGTTCAATTTTTATTCTGATTCGGTATTTAATATTGAAGCTGCTGTCTCTTGCAGCAGAAATCTGTTCCCACTTTTACTTATGAAAATGTCATGTTCCGTGTGATTCGGGTATGTCTTTATGTTCTAACGTTATGTGCTCCATTACTGTCTTCACTTTTTCTAGTTTTTGGCCTCAAACCCAGTACCATTAAACACTAACTCGGGTTGTAAAATGGTGTTTGTTTTTCTTCTAATTGCATGTATGAATTAACCCATTGCAAGCTGGCCTTTTAAGTCTCATTGGTCACTGTATTAGCTGTGGTGGTGCAGCAGTTAGCATTGTCGCCTCACAGCAAGAGGTTCTCCCTTTCGATTCTCTGCTAGAGTGCCTTCTGTGGGAGTCTGCATGTTCTCCCTGTGGTCTAGTGATGTTAAGACATGCAGGTAGGTGTGTGTGAATGGGCGTGCCTTCATTATAAGTTGGGCATCGGGCTGTCAACTCTGCACCATAAAAATTCACTGCCAGTCATGAGTGGACCAGAGTTCCGCTGTGGCGACCCCTAACCGGGAAAAGCTGAAAGTCATTGGTCCCTTTATGTATTTCTGTATAATATTAACCCGTGTTAGTCTGATATTGGTGCATAACATTTCCCTTCCTAAAAAAAAATGTACATTCCTCTCATCAGTGTAATAGAGCTGATACTCTAAAAACACCAATTCAAAACTGATTTAAACATTGACTTAACTCTTCTGGGCTAGAGAACACTTCTGCAGAGTACTCGTATTTGCTACACTTGCTGTCAGGTTAAATAGCTTTTGTCTAAAGCTGCCCATTTAAATCTGTTATGCTAGTTATTAATCAGTCTCTCCATATAGCGTACTTCATTTTGTTTTTCATTTTTGTACCTGGTTACATTTTTTTTAACTTCAAACATTTCAAATTTTGCACCAGTTATCAAATGGTCAAGGTGAAGATTGGAAATGGTGAGAATTCCTCCAAGTTGTAGGAATAGAAGAATCTGGCAGGGGGTGTACTCTGTTTTCCCCTTTATCTGCTTTATTCAGAAAAGCAAATCCTAATACATTTCTGTACAGACACTAACAATTGCATGTGTTTGTTCTTTAGAATTATTAGTCCAACATGACATTCAAAAGATCCAAGGTATTGGTAAAAAATTAGAAAGGTAAAGGTAATAGAATAAGTAGAGGCCAAGAAGACATTTGGACTAGGTGGTAGACTCTTCCCTTCCAGGGACTGATATCAGAGTATAAGCAAAGATAAAGGGATAGGGAAAACTGAAGTGAAAGATTTGCTGACTGAGTTCTTATTTGGATTCAGAACAGAAGCTGCTGTTGGTTTAGTAGGGCATATAAAATAGGGCATGATGTCTATAAGAAAGGGAGGAGGTTAGAAAAGATTGAGAAGAGTGTGAGAAAGCAATTTGCAAGAGAACAGGAGGTGGAGTAACATGTATGGCTCCCAGTGACATGTTTCCTCTGGTAGGTGCCCAATATTGGATGTGTAATGTGGAAGAAAGAGAACTGATCATAGATGCTATGTTGCCCTATCTTGCCTTCATTCTTGCTGGTTGGGTTCAGAACTGAACATTGGTTCCAACTCTACTTTTACTAAAGCTCGAGAACTTCGACTGGCTCGAGGCTGTGCCCTATCCCATAATGCCTAGGGAGTATTGGCCAGATCTCGTTTGCGACTAAACTAGATTGTGCTGCTTCCTACTATGCTCCAGGCTAAGTAGAAAAGTTTCTTGTGTTTTTCATATAATTGCTGTCTTTTTTTACTGTTTTGAGAATAATTAGTGTTGAGTATCGATTCTCAGCTAGTGCGTCTTCTGCGTGGGGAGATGCGTGAATGGGCGTACCTTCGTTGAAGGTTGTGTCAGGGCTGGTAACTCTGCACGTAAAAATCAACTACCAATCATTAGCGGACCGGAGTTCCGCTGTGGCGACCCCTAACTGGGAAAAGCCAAAAGACACATTACTTCTGTCAAGCACATTTGTTCTATTTGCTATGTTTTTTTGTGTTGCTGGCAGTCTATCTCCTACCCTGTTTTGTGCCCAAACTCCCTTTTACTGCAGAGTTTGTGGGGATTTTTTTGCATTTTCTCTTCATAGTTTGACAAGGAGTTTGTTTGTTAGAGGACTCCATCAATCAGTCCGTTTCAGTTAGAGGGCTTTTCCTTCCCTTTTTCTTGTTCTTTACTTTTTTGGAGTTCCTCTGGCCTCCTTCTATAGTTGTGGTTTAAAAAAAAAAGTTTGTTTTACTGTAAGTTGATCTTGTGGTTAATACCTTGTGTTTTGGTATAACTTTGTTTTGGTCCTAGCTTAAAACACTAATAGTCATGTGTAAGGATGGTGAAGAACTGAAGCCTTCTGGCTTCAAAAAGTGTGACCGCTGTACTCCGAAAATGTCTAACAGATGATTCCCTCTGTTGGAACTGGTCTCGTCATTACTACATTCACCCATTCTGCAGTTATCCAGACCCTCTGCTCCATCCTCTTGGTCTTCCAGTAGCCTTTCCCACGATGTGGAGTGGGTGGTTAAGGGACGACTACAGGCACGGGCCAAGATCTTAAGCCCTCCCAGACTGGAGTCTGCTCTGACAACCATCACCACCCCCGTGGCATTTCCTCCACCAATCCAAGTGGTGGCTTCAGAGCTGGAGAGCTTGGATTTGATAGTACTGGAACCCTTGTGACATAGACCTGATCCAGGATCTTCAGTCCCAATCTCTGCTCCAACTTTCTCTGGCGAAGACTGTGGGCCGATGCTCCCCAATCAGGTCTGGAGAGGAGAGGTTGTTCGACAGCTGTCTGATCCAAATCTACCTCTTGGGGCATTGGCAGGGGTCAGCTTGGCACCTTCATTGGGCCTTGGAGCCTATGGCCTTAATTTGAGGGCAGTCTCCTGATTCTTGAGAGCTGGGGATTCCCTCTGAATGGGATCATGGTGCCTTTGAGGTCATGAGGGGTGTGCTGTCACCCCAGTCAGATCCACTCTCTGATCCAATTTCTCTTGCCCCAAAAGTGCCACAGTCTCTCTACCAGCCTCCCCCAGACCCAAAGTCACAGGACGCCCAAGTGGGAAAAACTCTCTTCCGAAACCTCTCCAGAGTATCTCTCTGAAGACGTCCCTCTGAAGAGAACATGTAAAAAGAAACGTCTAGACTCCACTGAGTGTCGCTTCTAACACTGACCTAGATGATCCAGAAGGGTCCTCACGGTCACCCTCTGAGGATGTTTAGTTTGGGGACATCCTAGAGATCCTTAAACAGAGAAGGGTCTGGAAACCCATAAACCCTTCTGAAGATGAGTCCTTGTACCTGGAGGCTTTCAGGTCTCACCCCTCCACTTCATGGGTGACCCTGTCTTTTGACCAGCTCCTGAATGTAGTCAGTCAAAAGGTGTGGGGCTCTCCAGAATCTGTAGAACCTGCTCCGAGGAGGCCTGACAAGTTCATTACTGCTACCTCTGACAAGGAATTTTTGTCCAAAGATGTCGCAGTAGATGCTGTGGTGGTGGCAGCAGCCACCAAAAAGGAATAGTCTGAGGTTTCCACATCTGTCCATCCACCAAATAAAGAAACCCGCACAATAGACAGGAAAGCGTATGTTCTCATTGGCAACCTTTGCACTCTGGTTGCTGAACTACTAGATTCCTTTCACAGGTGATAACCTCCAAGGTTCTACAGCTGCTGGGGTTTCAGTTAACATGACCACTCAGCTTGCCACTTAAACTCTGTAGCCTACTCTTCTATGTGGCTTATGTGGCCATTTGAGCGAGTAGGGTAGCAAGTACATGAATCTTCCCTAAGGAGGCATTCCTGGATACACCTATGAGTTCGCAGAGACATTCAAGTCTGTCTTCTATCCCTTTTGATGGCCCATTTTCAGCCCAAAGGTGAAAAACTGACCAGGTGCAAGCAAAAGGGCAAGACTCATTCTGCCATGGGAGTACGTTTTTCCCTTCCTACCAGGCCTTATCCCAAAGCCAGAAGGGAGGAAAGATGTGGTTCCGCAAGTCCCAAAGAGTTTTCTCAGATGCACGTGGTTAGTCCAATCCCAGGGGCAAAGAGGGAAGCAATAACTAGATGCAGACCTCATGGCATAGGGGGGGGGGGGGTCTGCAAAACCAGGGCAACAGATATTCTCTGGTAGGTCTTTGCAGTGCTCCTGAAAGGAAGCCTGCCTGTCCAACTCTGGAGACAGTCGATTGTCACTGTACCAAACAACCTGGCTAAATACTGCACAAGACCAATTGGTACAAATGAAAATATTCAGAGGCTACAATATTCCCTTTTCCTCCCCTCCATTAGAGATCAATCCCAGATATTCCACCCAACCAAAGGGATCAGGCAACCCAGGAAATTAAAAGGTTGCTAAGATTGAGTCATCAAAGACAACCCCGCAAACCAACTTGCATCTGGAACTTGCTCTGTGTTCTTTTTTTAGTTCCAGTGAAGACTGGGCTGGAGGCCCATGATAAATCTCAGCAGACTGAACAAGTCTGTAAAAAAAAAAAAAATCAAAGTTCCAGATGGTGACACTGCATTCAATACTTTTATTTTTGGGAAAAGACAATTGGATGTACTTTATCTCAAGGATGCGTACTAACATAAAAATGGACAGGTGATCCAGTAATAACCTACTTTTAGTTGGGGGCCAGTCACCATCAGTTTAGAGCTCTGCCCTTTAGTCTCATTACAGCCTCCAGAGTGTTCAAATGC
Source organism: Protopterus annectens (assembly GCF_019279795.1). Lineage (NCBI taxonomy): Eukaryota > Metazoa > Chordata > Ceratodontiformes > Protopteridae > Protopterus > Protopterus annectens. The sequence goes on along the minus strand of NC_056745.1, from coordinate 398,257,337 downwards.
ATGGCAGTGGTCACAGCTCACTTGAGAAGTCTAGTATCCAGTGCATTTCCATATCTGGATGACTGGTCCCTAACTGCCACCACCAAGTATCTACTAATAAAAGCAAGCGACACCACTATTCACCAGTGTTCACAGCTGGGTATCACCATAAATTTCGAAAAATCTGCTTTGTTGCCATCACAGCATACCTTCATAGGAGCAGACTGTGGTAACCCTTGCATGTCCACACAGGACTATAGCAGTGGTTAGTTTTTGTTCAATGGTCCATGCAGGAGTTGCCCATGTTCCACAAGATCATTTGAAATTCCTGCAAAAGGGACCTCAGTTGGTTGCTTCTAGGCAGACTGTTACTCTCCCCAACCAGTAGCTACAGTGATCACTGACACTTACCATATGTGGTGGGGAGGGGCATTATCTGGGAAACACTGTCCAAGGAAATTGCCAGGAATACGGTGCTCTTGGCATTGCAAGCAAGCCATAACTCCCTTGCACTAGGAATGACTGCAATCCAGACTGACAGTATGTCATGGTATATAAACAAACAAGGTGGAACCATATCTTACTCCCTGTGTCATGAGGCTGAGTATGGCCATGGGCACTCTCTTCCCAATGCTTTGATAGCAATGCATATCCCAGGGAAATCCAACGTAATAGCTGACCTATTCTGATGCTTCACAAGTGGTCTTTGAAACAGGAAATTGTGGAACAACTTATTTGCAAGTGGGACCAGCCTCACTGTGACTTATTTGCCACATCCATGAATGCCAAATGCAGCAGCTACTTTGATCTGATCCCCCCTCTGGGGGAGTCACCAAGGGATGCAGTTGTACATGATTGGCCCCCCCGGGTCTTTGTGCCTTTCTTCCATTTCCATTAATTCCCAAAGTTCTTCAGAAAGCCCTTTTGTTGAGAATCAGGTTAATACTCATAGCCCCTTACTGACCTCATCCTATTTGGTTCCCCTTCCTTAGGCCCCATCTAAAAGAGCCATGGATTCTGGACCCAGTATCTGACCTCCCAACTCAACTGTTGGGAACACTCCATCCCTCGATCCAAACCCTAAAATTGAGAGCTTGGCTGCTCCACTTCCAGTCTTAGCCAGGTTCCCACTTATAACCCTGCTGTGAAATGTATCCTGGTTTCATCCCATGACACTGCAACTATGGAACTTTATGCTAGGAAGTGGAAGAAATTTTTTTGTTGGGCTTCCATTAATCATATTGACCCTTTCACAACCCCGGTATCATCCATCTTGCTTTATTTGTCTGTAAATAAGACGGAACCAGAGAATAAGGCCTAGCATGGTTTTACAGGGTGGTCATGATATAAGCCCTACCCCAAAAATGAGCCCCAGTTAAGGTAGTCAACACAATGGATGTGTTGAATTATAAAATTGACACGTTGACTGAGGTTATCATACTCTGCTCACCATTTTGACACCCAACTTCTCTTTGCAGAAAGCCGTAAGAATTTTTTTCCCTGGGAGTCCTCCACAACTTACTGTAGCCGCAATCCTCACTCACACTTTGTGTGAGATCCTTGGCCCATAAACACTAGTAAGTGTAGTTTGGTCAAAGTACAGACAATGCATGTAAAATGTGCGCAGTCGATAACGAATGGGTGTGGTTGTGTCTTAACTGTTAACATTTTTGTTGCCATTCCTGTCTCGCAAGTCTTCAATTACCCCCCCCCCCCCTCAAGACGAGTGCAAAAACAGCTGTTCTGTTGAGTACAAGAAAGGAATCTGGGGAAGAATCTGATGGCTTTCTGCAAAGAGAAGTTGCATCTCAGATTGGTCTGAAAGTGGTGAGCAGAGTACAGTGACCTCAGTCAATAGGTGGACAAGGGGAATGCTAAGAAGTGCAAGTGTGAATCAGGTTGGCAGCCATTATTTCCTGAGCTGGAAGACTAAATCTGTGGATTGCTAACAGGACAGCAAAGGCTTCGATTGTGCGCAGGGCTGATATTCAAGTATTTGCCCTTGCAATGGCACCACAGAAATATTCCCAGAAGAATTCAAAGCATCACAACATTGGCTGGATGGCTTCCTTCAGCGATATGAATAGTCTCCAAGATCAAAAACCGTGTTCAAGCTCTAAGATACTGAAGTTATTAAACATGCACTTGCATTCGAGATCTTTGTTGATGGCATTGACTTTTCTAAATACCAACTCTCCAACATGATTGCTATGGATGAAACTGCAGTATTCATGGGACAAGGATCTCGAGCAACAATTTATCAGAGGGATGCCTTGTCTATCTACATTCCCTCCACTGGTTACGAAAGTGCAGATGTTACCTGCATTTTGGCAGTTTGTCTAGATGGAAAGAAACCCCCCCACCTCTAATTAATTTAGTAAGGGCAAGAAAGACAATATTGAAAGTATTTCAGGCTTTTATGTTCTTGAAACCAAAAAAGCCTGGTGCACACAAGCGGTTGTAAGGAAGTGGGTCAGTGTAATGGGTTCACTTGTTTTGCGAAGTGGCGAACGAGGTCTGCAAGTCTGGGATTTGGATAGCATTCACCATGCTGAAGACATGAACTTCCTTGTGCAGAGAATAGATCAAATGATTCCTGCAGGAATGACTGCATATCTTATTACTATTGATATTGCAATAAACAAGCCATCCAAGCTCCTTTTGCGCATGGAGCTCAATGACTACATTGAAAATAGAATGGAGAGAAATCAGCATGGAAACTTTGTGAAGCCTAGTTTGCAAGAGGTCATGACATGGGTGAAGAATTCATGGAATAAAATCCCTGACAGCTGTTGCCAATGTACTACAAGCAGGCTACCTGGACAAGCAGTGCTCATTTGAGAGCTCTATTGCTGGGCATGACCGATTGGGGCCAATGGTTCTACAGGAAATGGGAGTTGCTAGAAATTCAGGCCTGAATTTTTGGGGGTTGGAGACTTGTGACAATGTTCCTGAAGGTGATGACATGACTATTTGAATAACTTTTCCATTATCGGGCAAACAGAATAGATTGCTTCTGCTTTCAGCTGCCAGCAAGATCTTGTCAGTTTTTTGATTTTATTGTATTAAGGTAACGTTTCATTATAAAGGGGTAATTGCAACGTAAGGTCACTAGTTCCCAGACTTCATTTTTATGACTTTACATCATTCTTCTTAGTTTGGTTAAGGAATAAAGACAGCATCACCACTCAGTGGCAGTTCACCTGTTTTATTCCCCTCCTCTAATACACATATTGAGATTTTTTTGCACTTCCTGTTGAGCATGAAATACTGCACTGTGAAAGCCAAGGTGTAGATATTCTGAAGTTGAAATGCTTGTTGCACTGTTTATGTAGTATTCTCAAACTTAACGCGTTGCCTAGAACTGTTGCCCAATAACAGAAAAGTACCAAATGTCTGTCTACATACATAAATGTAGATTGTTATAGGGGAGGGGGGTAAGTAAGGCATCCCCTGATGAGACCTAAAGTGTAGTTTGGCAGGGGGAAAAGTATAAGACCCTGTATTGATCATCGTGTTACACTGCTGCAGTCATCACACTCTGGTTATCCTGCCGTCAGGCGGTCCCGCAGTCGGCCAGAGTTCCAAAGTCTTGGTCCGGTGTCGGTTGCTGCCGCTTCTTCCCAGACGTCAGTGCGCCAGGGGTATATAAGACGCATCCAACACCATTTTCTTCAGTCTTTCTTGCCGCGCGGTGCCCGAAGCAGAAGCAGTTCGCAAGTGCCGGTCGGCCGACTACTGAGTTTTTCAAATCGAATTTCAGACCGAAGTCTTCATAAAGCTAAGTACCCCATTGGGGAACCTTTTCTTGCCGCAGTCAGATGTCAGAAAAAGTTAACAATTGCATTTCTTGTGGGAAGCAAATACCTCATAAGGACTTTAATTCTTATTGTATTCCTTGCGTAGGCCCAGACCACAACATCACAGGTTGTCAGTTTTGTGCTATGTTTAATAAACGAACTATTAAACATCTGTTTGATTTCGCCCGACATTATTTTGGTAGGAAATTTAATTATACCATGCCATCGGAGCAACCGACGACCGGAATGCATAAAAAAACGCAAAGATAAGGACAGGCAGCCGAGATACAAACTGGACTCTTGAGGCCTCTGCTAGGCCAGTTGCCGGTTCTCCGGTTTTCAGTGAGGTGCCTACACAGCCCCTGACCACCGATTTAGAATCCCAGGCGACATCCGATTCACAAGCGGAGATTGCTAGGCCTCCACAACCTTTACCTTTAAGCCCTTCCGACTCCATGCCTGAAGGAGATTCCGGTGCAGTTGAAATGCCTTCCGTTGCAGAAGGTGTCTTCAGACCGGCTGCACTCTTAAATCCTATGCAAAACTGAAAATTCCTTTAAAAACAAAGACTGTACAGCAGTCTCCAGTACAAGGCCCCATGTCTAAGAAACAGATGCTTAAGATGGCTGAAGACTTAATTACCCTAATCAGGGGCTCCCATCCCCCTCCTGATAAAAGGCCAAGGTAGGAGGACTACGCTTCCTCTGACCAGGTTTCAATTTCCTCAGACTCTTCTGAGGAACAGGAATATTCCTTTCCCCCTTATGAAGATTCTGATGCTGGAGTCTATCCCTTCTGCATCTCCCCCAGAAGACTACTCTTTTGGGGAAACCTTACATACTATGAGGGAACATTTCCACTGGGAAGGCCAGGATTACTCTTCTAAGAAAAGGCTCAGAGTTCCTTTTACTATCCCAGCACAGACCACTTGCTATTCCACCTGTTAGACATTGTGGATGATGTTTATTCAGAATCTAGCCTTAACCCAGATTCACTACCTCCTGCACCAGCCAAACCAGACGGATACTAGAGTCCCTGACTCTCACAAATTCCTGTATAAAAGCCCTGTTGCTGACCCAGAAACCATTTCCCAGGGTCCCAAAGGGGTTAAGGCCTCTGTTGCTAAAATTCCTGTGCCCTCTGAAGGGGATTCTAGAGCACTAGACAGATGGGGAAAGAAAGTATATACCTCGGCTACTCTAGCTATGAGGGCCTTAAATTGTCAGTTTCACATGCTGAAATATCAACAATATCTGATGTCTCAATTAAAACAAAAAATGCTCGCACATACAGAACAGCCAGAGTACAAGGAAATGCAAGATTTGTTGCATTCAGCTGAACAAGTGGGAAAACATACTTTGCAATGTTGATTTGATTCATTGGAAGCTTCTTGTAGAGCAGCAGTGACAGGGTCTGTCATACGTAGGCATGCTTGGTTAAAAGAACAAACTTTACCTGATCATGTTAAAGCAGTTATTGGATGCACCTTTACAGCAGGATATTTTATTTGCTGTAAAAGCAGAAGTTTTAAAGAAAATGGATAAGGCAAAATCTATGCAGACGGTCAATGATTTTTTACAGGTTCAACCCCCTTGTTTCAGCAGAAATTGGCCAACCAAAAACTGGTCCTTTCCAGCTTCTGCCAGACCACAGAGGGGCAGATACAGACGCCCAAGGGGCAGAGGCCAGCCACAAGGCCCTTACCAGCCTCGACAATGGGGTGCCACAACCCAAAAAGGAGGAGAAGACAGGTCTCAAAACTACTAGAAGACAAACACAATGACTTAACCCTCAGACTACCAAGCAAGACCCTCTTGGCAGCTGCCTTGGGGGGGAAACTTAACACTTTTTGCAGACATTTGGCACATCATCAGAAAAGACAAATGGGTCCTTAATATTGTATCTCAAGGATACAGATTCCACTTTCACACTTCGCCAAGGATAAAAGGAATGCCAAACCTGCCATCAAATCAATAGGCAGAGGCTCAAAAGCAAATTTCAGCTCTCATGGACATGAGCCATTCAACAGGTTCCTACACAGGAGCAAGGACAAGGATTTTTCTCAAGACTGTTTCTAGTTCCCCGAAAGGACAAAGCCTGGAGACCCATTCTAGACCTCTCAATTCTAAACACATACCTGGAAGTACCTAAATTCAAGATGCTAACACTAGCGCAACTTCACATGCTGGGGCAAGAAGGCTTGGCTAGTAACGTTGGGCCTCAAGGAGGCATACCTGCATGTCCCTATCAGACAAAATTGCAGAAGATACCTCCGATTTATTGCAGGTTCAAACCATTACCAATTCTCTGCACTACCCTTTGGCTTATCTACTGCGCCCAGGGTTTTCACATAATGCCTGGCACCAGTAATTGCATACTGCAGACAAAGATGGATTCAAATATATCCATACCTGGACGACTGCCTTATTCAAGCAGAAAGCAAGGACATTCTATTAAAGCATCTGGCGTTTGTCAAAAACCTACTAAGTTGCCTAGGGTACACAGTAAACTAAAAGAAGTCAAAACTAGTGCCCTCACAAGACATAATATTCCTGGGTGCCAGCTTAAATACAACTGCCCAGATGGCTTATCTCACGCCAAACCAGCAAGGACAACTGACTCAAAATACTTCAAAATGACGGCAACAAAGACCCAACTCCCTGCAAGAAATATTCTGCAGGCCTTGGGATTCATGGCATCTTGCATACTACTAATACCATTTGCAAAACTGCATATGAGGAAATTACAATGGTATCTGAAAAGCGTATGGACTCAACCCAGCCACAGCTTGGAAACAATAATTCCACTCATTCCCTGCCTTCAACAGGAGTTTCTATGGTGGGCTCAGGCATGTCACCTCAACAAGGGTCAGCCTTTTACCTTACCCACAGCCAGGCAAACTATAACAGATGCATCGGATTATGCCTGGGGAGCACACATGGCAGGACAGGTGTATTCGGGGCAAATGGTCTGCAAACCAAAGGCATCTACATATCAATCAAAAAGAGATGCTAACTGTACAAAATGCCCTAACAGCTTTCAAGGACCTCCTACATCCAGGACCACTCCTAATAAAGACGGACAACACCACAGTGATGTGGTACATAAACAAGCAAGCGGGCACACACTCCTATCCCCTATGCAGACAAGCAATGACTTTGTGGAACACAGCACTGACCTACCAAGTTCAACTACAAGCACAATTCCCGCCAGGAAAGAAACACACTGGCAGGCGATCTAAGCAGAAACCTCATAGATCCTCAGGAGTGGAAACTAGATCCACAAGTATTCGCAATGACAACTCAAAAATGGGGGAGCCCAGACATAGATCTGTTTGATTCCCCCCAAAACTACCAACTATGGATATTCTGCACAAGGACATACCACACACTAGCTTGGAAAGTGGACGCCCTCTCATTCAGTTGGAAAACATTGACAGTGTATGCCTTTCCTCCACTGCCTCTTCTGGCAAAGGTGCTGCTGAAAGCCGGATTAGAGAGGCCACAAATGATGCTCATTCCTCCAGACTGGCCACGCCAACACTGGTATCCAATACGAAGGAACATGGCTCAAGGCCCACCATGGATTTTACCTACAATTCCTCACCTGCTCACTCAGCAAAACAATCAGATTCTACACAGCCAGCTCAAGACTTTATAAATCTGGCTGCATGGCAAATTGCCTAAACAACCAGTCAACACTTCTCTCTCAAGCTGTGATGGATGTCATTCTGGAGGCCAGGAGGCCCAGCACCAGGAAAGTCTATTCAGACAAATGGAAAAGATTCTGCGCCTGGAACCAGGCTAAAGGCCAAAATCCCCTTGTCCCAAATATTCCTCAGATTCTTCAATATTTAACTGAGATGTTTCACAAAGGACTTTCCTTCTCATCTATTAAGATCCATGCCTCAGCTATTTCAGCTCAATACAACACGGATCCTCCTATATTTTCACATCCATTACTAAGACAGTTCCTCAGAGGGGCTAAGAACATAAGACCGCCCCGGAGAGCACCAACACCAACTTGGGATCTCAACTTTGTTTTGGAAAAGCTTACACTTCCACCCTTTGAACCAGCTTTCACAGCTGATCTACAGTTCCTATCATGGAAAACTGCACTGCTAGCAATAACTTCAGCACGAAGAGTCTCCGAACTACAGGCCCTAATGGCAGTGGAGCCTTTTATCATTTTTCATCAAGACAGTGTCTCTTTATGAACCAACCCTTCCTTTTATGCCAAAGGTGGTATCCAGTGTGGCCCTAAAACAAACCATTCATTTGCCCACCTTTTATCCAAACCCCCAGAACAAAGGGGAAAGGCTCCTACACTCTTTGGACATTCACAGGCAATTACCTTACTACTTGGATAAAACTAAGGCTTTCAGAATATCTGACCAGCTCTTTGTATCCTATGCTGCAGGATCTCAAGGAAAGCTATCTCAAAACAGACCATTTCAAAATGGATAGGACATTGTATCCATTTCTGCTATGCACACCATGGGAAATCTGTGCCTGGTAACATCAGGCCCCATTCCACCAGGGCTATGGCAGCAGCAACAGCCTTCCTCAGAGGGGTACCAACCAAGGATATTTTGGAGGCTGCAACTTGGAGTTCAGTGCACACCTTCACCAAGCACCATCACTTACCTCTGCACTCTAAAACCAGAGCTGGCTTTGCCACTGCAGTTCTGCAGGGCCTATTAGCCTCTCCAAACCCTGTTTAGTTCCACCACCCATCCTTAGCTTTGGGATTCAACGCAAGTGTGATGACTGCAGCAGTGTAACACTATGAACATACTACAGATTTGTACCTGCCATAAATGTAGATGTTCGAGTGTTCACGCTGCTGCAGTCCAGGTTACCCTTCCTCCATCCCCTCTGAACTAGCTGGACTTATCTGTACCTTTCTATCCTATACAACCTCTGTGGTGTATTAGCTTGTGACTGCAGGTAGTGTTTTATTTTTATATGTATATTTTTTATATAGCAATATGTATTGCCTACCTGTTGGGGGCACCTGACATCTGGGGCAAGAAAAACTGAAGAAAATGGCGTCTGATGCATCTTGTATACCCCTGGCGCACTGACGTCAGGGAAGAAGCGACAGCAACCTACGCCGGACCAAGACTTTGGAACTCTGGCCGACTGCGGGACCGCCTGATTGCAGGATAACCCGAGTGTGATGACTGCAGCAGTGTGAACACTAACATCTACATTTATGGTAGGTACAAAACTGTACTTTTTCGGGGAAATACGGTAGATTTCTTGGCAGAACTTGTTAATGAAGGGGCAGCAGCAGCTACTTTGAGTCCAACTAGCCGCTATATCCAACTATCACATAGGAGAGATGGGATTAAAAATGTCTCACTGCAAGGCTTTTCTGAGAGGTGCCTTTTTGCTAAGGCCTCCAATCACGAAACCTCCAGCCTCTTATTTAGCTACCTTATCCTACCACTGTATGAATCTGCTTCTTGTCATCTGAAGTTCCTAACTTGGAAGACTGCCTTTTTTGTGGCCATGTCAGCTAGGAGGGTGTCAGTTTAAAGCATTATCCATACACCCTCCTTACCCTTATCTTTGCATAACGATAGTGTCTCTCCCTTAGAACTAATCCATCCTTTCTACCCATTTTGTTCTGAGATCAACATGAATCAGTCCATTGTATGTTCTGAGATCAACATGAATCAGTCCATTCTATGTACACAGAACAAAGTAGCTCAGGAAATCTTATCAATTATTTGTTTCCTTCTCTGATAGAAAGTATGCTCCAATATCAAAGATCAGATCACTGTCAAAATGGCTTATGGATACTATTGCGTATTCATAGACATCTCAAAGTAGACAACTGCCTGGTAAAATTTAAGGTCACTCTATTGCAACCTTGACTGCTTTTTAGGCTAGGTTACCTGTGGATTAAATTTGTGCTGCAGTGACTTGGGTTAATTAAACCTCATACCTTTACCACTCATTACTAAGTAGACATGGCTTCCTGGAACAGGGCTTCCTTTGTATCCACTGTTCTAAAGACTTTGTTCCCTTGAGCCACCAAACAAAGTGTTGGGGACACTGTTCCAACCAGCAAGAAAGAAAGCGAGATAGGACAACAGATGTTATGTACTCACCAGTGTTCCATGTTGGTTGTCCATCTCGCCTTCATGCTGGTGTCCTACACTCCTTCCCCCACCTTTGTTCCTGGAGGATTGAGGAGGTTTTTGATTGGAGGCGAAACTCATCTGCTCCGTTTTCTCTTCTTATTCCAAAGGGTCCCATGTCTTACAGATTTTTTTGTGTACATGTATATGATGGTTACTCTGCATAGTTATTGCATACAAGATCTGGGTAATACTCCCTCGGCATGATGGCATAGGGCATAGCCTCGAGCCAGTGGAAGCACTCTAGCTTTAGTAAAGACCAAGCCGGAACCGATGCTCTGTTCCGAACCCAACCAGCAAGAATGAAGGCAAGATGGACAACAAACATGGAACATTATGGTGAGTAAATAACTTGTTTTGTTTGGAGTATGAGTTGCAGATTAAAAAAAATTCTTGGCAGTACTGTCAGAAATTTTGATGAGCAAATGACTGTCCTAGCTCAAAAGAATAATTCCTCTAGTTAAAGGATCTAAATTGTCTAGACATGGTAAGCCCTTAAAATTATTCCCATTTTCTAATTTTCTCTGACATGAGTTCAAAATCTAAACCAACTGTATTTTGTTATTTAATAAATAAAAACTGGAATGCCTCTAGTAAAGGGAAGAAATAGGTGGGGAAAGTAAATTGCAGGAACAATACTTTGAGAGTAATGTACAGGAGCGAGGTTTAAGGGAAGGCATGAATTCATGTTGGACTTTTACTTAAGAAAAGATACGTGATGCATAATAGTAAATGGAAAATGTTAATGTGTTTTTTCATGATATCTGCCTGTGTCTTAAGGAATGAAGACTGGGAAGGGCATTCCTTTTTGCTTAATCCTTTTTTAATCCATTGTTAGAGGGAGGTTTACTGTCTTAATCCC